>NC_080180.1:27890792-28102070 GCF_950295315.1 Erinaceus europaeus | reverse complement strand
AATATCTAAATTCAAGTAGACACTACTTAATTATGAACTTTATACTGACTCACTACAGACTATTGTGTATTTTTTTCTTTAAGGTATATATTTTCCCCTAATTTATGGATAGATGTGAACATATGCTGTATCTTATGGGACCTGGTCTAAATCTAGGTTTTGGGATTTTGTTAGTAAGTGAACCTCCAGGAACAGAATTAGAGAATGCTATGAAAGGAAAAGTCTCAACCGAGTAATGAGGGTGAAGGGTTGACACAGCATGCCTGATGTCTCTGGACACAGTCTAAAGTGAAGCATGCTGAGGTGGTACTCATTTCGTTGATTAGGTTGGGATAGGCAGATGCAATACCATTTGGTATGAATTGAGAGAAGCATGCAGGAAAGTGCACCCCATTCTAGAGGGTCCAGGGATTAGGGAAATATAGGCTCTAAAGAGGAAGCAGGAGGTTCCTGCTCTCTTAGGGTTTAAGAAGACAATATTTCTGGAACCATCCGTTCCACCCCAGTTCCATGGCTGCCAGTTCTTAGCAACATCGCCCCGCCAGATATCCGTCAGGATGCGGCATCATCTAAGTTCATTTCCCACGTCTACGCTCAACCGGACCTGCCAATATACACGGATATCTTCGCCCACCCTGTCCAACGCTTGACATCTCGTCATCCAATCTGGTCTCCTACGCCTACACTGAACTTCTCTGTTCCAGACTCTTGGAAACAGAGTTGGCAGTCATCTGAGGTAAAGAACAAACACTTCATCACAGACCCATGCAAGCGTCAACCCGGCTTTGACCTAGCACGTTATGATTGGGCTCTCCTCAATTGCTATCGAACAGGCCATGGCCGGTGCGCCGCTATGTTCCATCACTGGGGAGCCAGAGATGACCTGAACAGACAGCTACAGACAGACTATGACCCACATAGTCAACGACTGCCACCTCTCCAGATTCAAAGGAGGTCTCTAAAGTTTACATCAGGCTCAACCTGATGCTGTTGACTGGCTATGGAAGAAGGGCAAAAGCTAGAAGAAGAATAAGAAGACAATAGGGGGGTTCCTGGAAGATGGCGGACTGAGAATCTGCTAGTGGCTTGAGCTCTCAACATCTCCTGGAAACGGCAGGATTTTCTGCCTTTAGTAGGCCAGTCAATAAGGGGTCCTAGCGGTAACACCAAGGAGGTGACTATAACTTAATTTGGGTTAAGAATTAGAGTAGGAAAAACGGGAAAATTTTCTTTTCCTTTCAATTTTTAAGCATACCTCCTCCCCTTTGCCCCCCCCCCCCCCATAACCAGTCCCTGGGGACCAGCTCCTAGCAGGCTCCCCTGCTAGGAGCCTCTTTCTTTACCAAATTCCTGTCCCACCAGGGTGTATCATTCATTCTAAGTCTATACCTTCTGAAACCTCTGGCCTTTTTTCTTTCTAAGTAGCCACCCCCCCACCTCACCCCGCATAGCTAATAAAATAATTAAAAATAAATAAATTTTTAAAAACTTATCTTTCACTGCTCTTTTATGACTGTTCTTTTTCTTTTTTTCTCTCTCTCTCTCTTTTTTTTTCTTTTTCTCATTCTTGTCATCCTTTCTTCCTTAATCCTACAGCTTCCAAAGCCACAGCCCCAAGCCCCCACGCCACCAAACAGTGTGCTTTTTTGAATTCACTGGTACACATTTGGCAATTATTTGGGGGAAGAATTCTGACTCAGTGTGGATTCTCACTGCGAGTGTCTCTGCGCAAATTCCCTTCCTCCTTTAGCCACCCCTAGAATATACAGTGGATAGTAGATTTGCATAACTGTCTATTTCAGCAATCCTTATCTAGTCCTGTGTTTTTTCTTTTTTTTCTCATTCTTAACAATCAGCTTCCTCTGATCACAAGGTTTAAGGTAATCTGGGACAGGGTTTTTATTTATTTTATTTTATTTTTTACCCTGCTCTATTTTACTATTAATATTATATAAAGGCATATATCTTCCCCCCATTTAGGTTGATCAGATTTAACTCTTAGCATATATTTCAGTGATAAGGTAGGGGGGATCTTACCTATAGTGGGCAGAACTTGTCTCCTTAATCCTACCTCCTTTACAGACTCTCCCCTCCCTCCCCCTCATAGCTAATCTAAAAATTAAATTAAATTAAATTAAAAATAAAGTAAAAAAATAAACCTTTCCTTTCACTGATCTTTATACAGCTCTTTTTCTTATCTTTTCCCTTTTCTCTCTCTTGTCCCTTCTTTCTTTTTCTTTTTCTATTTTTTATCTTGTCATACATTTCTTCCTTCCTTCTTTGCCTTTCTGAATTTGTGAATTATTTTGGGGAAGAAATCTGACTCAGAGTGGACTCTCTATGTGTGTATCTCTGCTCTACTTCCCTTTCCCCTCTTGTTACCCCTAGAATATACAGTGGATAGTAGATTTGCATAACTGTCTATTCTTGCTATCCCTTCTTTCATTTATCTTTCTTATTCACTGGGATTTGGTTACTATTTTTTCACGGACTGGAGAAATTGGCTGACTGGTAACGATTAAACTGCTTCAATATTGATTCAGTTGCTACTGTAATTCCTGAGGTTGGTGAGTCCAATAGTCATAAAGGTATTTAGTACAGTGTTGCTTGTACTCAAGAAACAACAACTGAGGAACAACAGAGCATATAAAAAAAAAGAAACACATAAATAAAAAAAATGGGGAGATCAAAAACATATAAAACTGCTACTCCAATGAATGAAGACAAGAGCCCAGAAGAAACTACAAATCAGCCAGAAGTAACCATAGATAAGAAAAGTATGCAAGCAACAATAAACTTATTAATCACAGAAATGAAAACAACACTGGAGGAAAGGAATGGCAGTATTAGGGAAACAACAGTTGAGACCCCCAAGGAAAATACTGATTATCTTGAGGTAATTAGAGAACTGAAAGCTGAAATAGCTGTAATGAAGATAGAAGCTGAGGCAAGGGAAAGCAGACTAACAGAAGCAGAAAACAGAATTAGTCAGACAGAGGATGAGTTAGAGAAAACGAAAAAAGAGGTGAAAGAGCTCAAAAAGAGATTGAGAGACACTGAAAACAAGAACAGAGACATATGGGATGATCTCAAAAGAAGTAACATATGTATAATTGGCCTGCCAGAGGAAGAAAGAGAGGAAGGGGAAGCAAACATCCTAGAGGAAATAATAGAAGAAAACTTCTCAGACCTAAATAACAGAAAGGACATCAAGATTCAAGAGGCCCAGAGAGTACCAAACAGAATCAACTCAGACCTGAAGACAACAAGACACATCATAGTCACTATTTTTTCATGGACTGGAGAAATTGGCTGACTGGTAACGATTAAACTGCTTCAATATTGATTCAGTTGCTATTGTAATTCCTGAGGTTGGTGAGTCCAATAGTCATAAAGGTATTTAGTACAGTGTTGTTTGTACTCAAGACACAACAACTGAGGAACAACAGAGCAAATAAAAAAAAAGAAAGTCACAATGAGAAGAAATAAGGATAAAGAAAGGATCCTAAAGGCTGCAAGAGAGTAACAAAAAGTCACATACAAGGGAAACCCATAAGATTATCTGCAGACTTCTCCACTCAAACTCTAAAAGCCAGGAGGGAATGGCAAGATATCTATCGAGTCATGAATGAAAAAGGGTTTCAACCAAGGATAAGATATCCTGATAGATTTTCATTCAAACTAGATGGAGGGATCAAAACCTTCTTAGACAAACAACAGTTAAAGTAGGCAACCATCACCAAGCCGGCCCTGAAAGAGGTTCTAAAAGACCTCTTATCAACAAGAACAACACTACAATACTGGCAATATATCAGAACAACAACAACAAAACTTTTTTTGAACAATGGCACTACAATACATTAAATCCATAATATCAATAAACGTCAATGGCTTAAACTCACCCATCAAAAGGCACAGGGTGGGGGGATGGATCAGAAAACATGACCTTACTTACAATTTGATCAGGTCCTGCTTTTAGTTCCACTATAGAGCCCCTACTTCCCCCAGTCCTGGAACCCTTGGATAGGCCCCACTTTCCCATATGCGTCTCCCAATCCATACCAAATAATATTGCATCCGCCGATCACAACACAACGATTGCCACCTCAACATGCTTCACCTCAGACTGTCTCCAGAGACTTCACGAGTGGAATGACAACCCTTCAGCTTCATTACTCAGGTGAGACATTTCCTGTTATAGTACACTCTAATTTCATCTCAGGTGGTTCACTTTCTAACAAAGTCCCATAACCTAGATATACACCAGTTTCTGTGAGAGAGAGCTCATGTTCTCACTAATCCATAAACTACTGCAAAATATATATGTGAAAGCAGAAGTACACTAGAATTTGCAGTGAGTACCCCCCTAACACTTCCTCTTCACTATTCCAAGCTTTGGGTCCATGATTGCTCAACAATTTGTTTGGCTTTGTATGTTAACTCTCTTTTCAGTTACCAGGTTCCAGATGTCACTAGGATGCTGGCCAGGCTTCCCTGGATTGATGACCCCACCAATGTCTGCTGGAGCTCAGCTTCAACAGAGACACACCCTACTAGGGAAAGAGAGAGGGAGACTGGGAGTATGGACCAACCAGTCAATGCCCATGTTCAGCGGGGAAGCAATTACAGAAGCCAGACCTTCTACCTTCTGCAACCGACAATGACCCTGGGTCCATGCTCCCAGAGGGATAGAGAATGGGAAAGCTATCAGGGGAGGGGGTGGGTTATGGGGATTGGGTGTTGGGAGTTGTGTAGAGTTGTACCCATCCTACCTTATGGTTTTGTTAATTAATCCTTTCTTAAATAAAAAAAAAGAAAACATGACCCAAACATATGCTGCTTGCAAGAATCCCATCTGTCACAACTAGATAAACACAGACTTAAAATGAAAGGATGAAAAACTATCATACAGGCTAACGGACCACAAAAAAGGACAGGAACAGCCATTCTCATCACATACATGACAGATTTTAAATTAAATAAAGTAATAAAAGATAGGCAAGGACATTACATAATGATTAGAGGATCAATCAGCCAAGAAGACTTAACAATTATTAACATCTACACACCCAATGAGGAACCATCTAAATACATTAAGCACCTACTGAAAGAATTTCAAAAATACATCAAGTAATACAATAATAGTGGGAGACTTCAATACCCCACTCTAACACTTCTTCTAGCGTTTGCCCTTCTTCTGTAGCCAGTCAACAGCGTCAGATTGAGCCTGATGTAAAGTTTCGAGACCTCCTTTGAATCTGGAGAGGTGGCAGTCATTGATTATGTGGGTCATTGTCTGTAGCCTCAAGGGCAGTTCAGGTCGTCACTGGCTCCCCAGCGGTGGAACATAGCGGTGCACTGGCCATGGCCTGTTAGATAGCGATTGAGGAGGGCCCAATCATAACGTGCTAGGTCAAAGCCGGGTTGACTCTCACACTTAGACAGATCAACAAAACAGAGAACCAATAAAGATACAAGAGAATTGAATGAAGAGATTGACAGACTAGACCTCTTGGACATTTTCAGACTCCTTAATCCCAAAAAACTGGAATACACCTTCTTTTCAAATCTACATAACACATACTCAAGGATAGACCACATTTAGGCCACAAAGAGAGCATCCATAAATTCAAGAGCATTGAAATCATCCCAAGTTTCTTCTCAGACCACAGTGGAGTAAAACTAACATTTAACAACAAACAGAAAATTATTAAAAGTCACAGAATTTGGAAACTAAACAACATAATCCTTAAGAACCACTGGGTCAGAGACTCACTCAAGCAGGAAATTCAAATGTTCCTGGAAACAAATGAAAATGAAGACACAACCTATCAAAATATTTGGGACACAGCTAAAGCAGTACTGAGAGGGAAACTTATAGCCATACAATCACATATTTAACACCAAGAAAAAGCTCAAATGAATGACCTTACTGCACACCTCAAGGACTTAGAGGAAGAGGAACAAAGGAACCCTAAAGCAACCAGAAGGACAAAAATCACTAAAATTAGAGTAGAAATAAACAACATCAAAAATAAAAGAACCATACAAAAGATCAATAAAGCCAAATATTGGTTCTTTGAAAAATTAAACAAAATTGACAAACCCCTAGCCAGACTCACCAAACAAAAAAGAGAGAAGACTCAAATTAATAGAATTGTAAAAGATGGAGGAGATATCACAACTGACACCACAGAAATCCAAGAATCGTGCGAAACTCCTATGAAAAACTATACGCCAACAAGCTAGAGAATCTGGAAGAAATGGAACAATTCCTAGAAGCATATGCCCTTCCAAAACTGAAACAACAAGAATTACAAAATCTAAATGCACCAATCACAGACAAAGAAATTGAAACCGTTATTAAGAATCTCCCCAACAAAAGTCCTGGACCAGATGGATTCACAAACGAATTCTACAAAACTTTCAGGAAATAGTTAGTACCCATACTTCTTAAGCTTTTCCATAAGATTGAAGAAACAGGAATACTCGCTTCCACCTTCTATGAAGCCAACATCACCCTGATACAAAAAGCCGATAGGGATACAACAAAAAAGGAAAACTACAGACCAATATCTCTGATGAACACAGATGCCAAAATATTAAACAATTTCTTGGCCAACTGGATACAGCAACATATCAAAAAGATTTTTCATCATGACCAAGTGGGAGTCATGCAAGGCTGGAATGCAAGGCTGGCTAAACATCCATAAGTCAATCAATGTCAATCACCACATCAATAAAAGCAAAGCAAAAAACCACATAATTATCTCAATAGATGCAGAGAAAGCCTTTGACAAAATCCAACATCCATTCATGCTCAAAACTCTACAAAAATGGGAATAGATGGGAAATTAATCAAGATAGTGGAATCCATATATAGCAAACCTACAGCCAACATCATATTCAATGGACAGAAGCTGAAATCATTTCCCCTCAGATCGGGGACTAGACAGGGTTGTCCACTGTCAGCGTTACTCTTCAACATAGTATTGGAAGTTCTTGCCATAGCAGTCAGGCAAAAGAAAGAAATCAAAGGAATACAGATTGGAAGGGAAGAAGTCAAGCTCTCACTATTTGTAGATGACATGATAGTATACATAGAAAAACCTCAAGAATCCAGAAGAAAATTACTGTAAGTTATTAGGCAATATAGCAAGGTATCAGGCTACAAAATCAATGTACTAAAATCAGTGGCATTTCTTTATGCAAACACTAAATCTGAAGAAGACATCCAGAAATCACTCTCATTTACTGTCTCAGAAAAATCAATCAAATACCTAGGAATAAAGTTGACCAAAGAAGTGAAAGACTTGTATGCTGAAAACTATGAGTCAAGGAAATAGAAACTGATACCAAGAAATGGAAAGATATCCCATGCTCATGTATTGGAAGAATAAATATCATCAAAATGAATATTCTCCCCAGAGCCATATACAAATTTAATGCAATACCCATCAAAGTTCCACCAAGTTTCATTAAGAGAATAGAACAAACACTGCAATCATTTATCTGGAACACGAAAACACCTAGAATTGCCAAACACCATCTTGAGGAAAAGAAACAGAAATGGAGGCATCACACTCCCAGACCTTAAACTATATTATAAAGCCATCATCATCAAAACAGCATGGTATTGGAACAAAAATAGGCACACAGACCAGTGGAACAGAAATTCAATCCCAGAAATAAATCCCCACACCTGTGGACATCTAATTTTGATAAGGGGGCCCAAAGGATTAAATGGAAAAAGGAGGCTCTCTTCAATAAATGGTTCTGGGTAAACTGCATTGTAACATGCAGAAGAATGAAATTGAACCACTTTATCTCACCAGAAACAAAAATCAACTCCAAATGGATCAAAGACCTAGATGTCAGACCAGAAAAAATCAAATACTTAGAGGAAAACATTGGTAAAACAGTTTCCCACCTACACCTCAAGGACATCTTTGATGAATCAAACCCAATTGCAAGGAAGACTAAAGCAGAAACAAACCAATGGGACTATATCAAATTGAAAAGCTTCTGCACATCCAAAGAAACTATTAAACAAGCAAAGAGACCCCTCACAGAATGGGAGAAGATCTTCACATGCCATACATCAGACAGGAAACTAATCACCAACATATATAAAGAGCTCAGCAAACTTAGCACCAAAAAAGCAAATGACCCCATCCAAAAATGGGCAGAGGATATGAACAAAACATCCACTTCAGAGGAGATCCAAAAGGCTAACAAACATATTAAAAACTTTTCTAGGTCACTGATTGTCAGAGAAATGCAAATTAAGACAACACTTAGATACCACCTCACTCCTGTAAGAATGGCATACATCAACAAGGACAGCAGCAACAAATGCTGGAGAGGATGTGGGGACAGAGGAACCCTTTTACATTGCTGATGGGAATGTAAATTGGTACAGCCTCTGTGGAGAGCAGTCTGGAAAACTCTCAGAAGGCTAGACATGGACCTTCCATATGATCCAGTAATACCTCTCCTGGGGTTATACCCCAAGGACTTCATAGCACCCAACCAAAAAGAGGTGTGTACTCCTATGTTCATAGCAGCAAAATTCATAATAGCTAAAACCTGGAAGCAACCCAGGGGCCCAACAACAGATGAGTGGCTGAGAAAGCTGTGGTATATATACACAATGGAATACTATGCAGCTATCAAGAACAATGAACCCACCTTCGCTGACCCATCTTGGACAGAGCTAGAAGGAATCATGTTAAGTGAGCTAAGTCAGAAAGATAAAGATGAATATGGGATGATCCCACTCATCAACAGAAGCTGACTAAGAAGATCTGAAAGGGAAACTAAAAGCAGTACCTGACCAAATTGTAATTAGGGCACCAAAGTAAAAACCCAGTGGTGAGGGGTAGACATGCAGCTTCCTGGTGAGTGGGGGTTGCTAGTGGGTGGGAGGGATGGGTCACAGTCTTTTGGTGGTGGGAATGGTGCTTATGTACACTCCTATCAAAATGTAGACATATAAATCACTAGTTAATTAATTTGATAGGGGTAAAATTAATTGTATGTCTCGATGTTTTTCAAAACACAAACTGAATCTTTTTAATATATAGGCTGTGTATTTGATATGCAGACTCTCTCAAAAGCCTAGACCAAGTAGATTAGAATCATCCAATATACAAGATACTGGGTACTGTACAGCAAACCCTAACAAAAGGACTTTTCAAAGTTAACCCAATTACCAAATAATATGATGATAACATTAACTATAGACTGTCTTTTTGAACCCTAGGACTGCAGGAACCTCACATCTCCACTATAGAGCCTCTACTTCCCCAAGTCCTGGAACCCTTGGATAGGGCCCACTTTCCCGTATGCATCTCCCAATCCAAAGCAAATAATATTGCATCCGCCGATCACAACCTAACCAACGCAACGATTGCCACCTCAACATGCTTCACCTCAGACTGTGTCCAAAGACTTCACGTGTGGAATGACAACCCTTCAGCTTCATTACTCGGGTGAGACCTTTCCTTTCATAGTATACTCTAATTTCATTTCAGGTGGTTCACTTCCTAAGAAAGTCCCAAAACCTAGATATATACCAGTTTCTGTGAGAGAGAGCATATCTTCACACGTATCTCTAAACTACTGCAAAACATATACCTGAAAGCAGAAGTACACTAGAGGTTGCAGTGAGTACCCCCCTAACACTTCCTCTCCACTATTCCAAGCTTTGGGTCCATGATTGCTCAACAATTTGTTTGGCTTTGTATGTTAACTCTCTTTTCAGTCACCAGGTTCCAGATGCCATCAGGATGCTGGCCAGGCTTCCCTGGATTGAAGACCCCACCAATGTCTGCTGGAGCTCCGCTTCCCCAGAGACCCACCCTACTAGGAAAAGAGAGAGGCAGACTGGGAGTATGGACCAACCAGTCAATGCCCATGTTCAGCGGGGAAGCAATTACAGAAGCCAGACCTTCTACCTTCTGCAACCCACAATGACCCTGGGTCCATGCTCCCAAAGGGATGGAAAATGGGAATCCTATCAGGGGAGGGGGTGGGATATGGAGATTGGGTGGTGGGAATTATGTGGAGTTGTACCCCTCCTACCCTATGGTTTTGTTAATTAATCCTTTCTTAAATAAAAAAATTTAAAAAAGAATACAACAGATATTTATTGCTTTAATCACATTATTTGAAAATTGGGTTAACTTTGAAATATCCCTTTCTTAGCATTTGCTGTATCATACATAACATCACCATAATTTATGTCCTTTGACATAATTTGTATATAGCTGTGCCACCAGTTGCTTCTGTCCTCCCTGGTATAAGCTTTTAAGAGAGTCAACATATCAAAGACTCAGCCTATGTATTAAAAAGACACAGTCTGTGATATACAAGGTTTGAGACATTCAATCAATTTTTCCTCTCTCATATTAATTAAATAGTGATTTATATAACTACAGATTGATAGGAGTGTATATAAACACCGTTCACACCACCAAAAGACTGTGTCCCATCCCAAGCCCCTTCCTCCCAACTCCCTGTCCCACCCTGTGAAGCTTAACTTCCACCCTCACCCTCAACCCAGGGCTTATATTTTTGTGCCCTACTCCAAATCCAATCAAATCCTGCTTTGAGTTTCCCTTCCTGTTATTTTTCTGAACTTCTGTTTATGAGTGGAATCATCCCATACTTATCTTTATCTTTATGACTTAGCTCACTTAACATAATTCCTTCTAGCTCCATCCAGATGGGTCAGAGAAGGTGGGTTCATTGTTCTTAATAGTTGTGTAGTATTCCATTGTGTATATATACCACAACTTTCTTAGCCACTCATCTGTTTTTAGGAACTTGGGTTGCTTCCACCTTTTAGCTATTGTGAAATGTGCTGATATGAACATATGTGTACACATTTATTTTTGGTTGGGTATTATGGAGTCCTTGGGTTATATTCCTAGGAGAGGGCTTACTGGGTCATATGGAAAGTCCATGTCTAACCTTGTGAGAGTTATCTAGACTGCTCTCCACAGAGGCTGGACAAATTTACATTCCCACCAGCAGTGCAGAAGGGTTCCTCCTTACCAAGAGCATCTCCAGCATTTGTTGCTGCTGTCCTTTTTGATGTATGCCATTCTCAGAGGGGTGAGATGGTATCTCAATGTTCTCTTTATTTGCATTTCTCTGACAATCAGCGACCTGTAGCAATATTTCATATGTTTGTTAGCCTTTTGGATCTATTCTCTAGTGAATGTTCTGTTCTGAGCTCTTGGTATATTTTGGTGTTAGTCTCTTGTCTGATGTATGGCATGTGGAGATCTTCTCCCATTCTGTGAGGGGTCTCTTTGTTTGTGTGATAACTTCTTTGGCTGTGCAGAAGGGCTTTGATTTCATGTAGTCCTATTGATTTGTTTCTGTCTTAGTCTTCCTTGCAATTGGGTTTGTTTCATCAAAGATGTCCTTGAGGTTTAGGTAGGAAAGTGCTTCACCAATGTTTTCCTCTAAGTATTTGATATTTTCTGGTCTAACATCCAGGTCTTTGATCCATTTGGCATTTATTTTTGTTTCTGGTGAGATAAGGTGGTTCAATTTCATTCTTCTGCATGTTACAAACCAGTTTTCCCAGCACCATTTATTGAAGAGAGCCTCCTTCTTCCATTTAATACTTTGAGCGCCCTTATCAAAGATTAGATTTCATAGGTATGGGGGTTTAGATCTGGGCTTTTAGTTCTGATCCACTGGTCTGTGTGCCTATTTTTGTTCCAGCACCAGGCTGTTTGATGATGATGGCATTATAATATAGTTTAAGATCTGGGAGTGTGATGTCACCATTTCTGTTTCTTTTCCTCAAGATGGTTTTGGCAATTTTGGTATTTTCTGGTTCCAGATAAATTATTGTAGTTTCTGTTCTATTCTCTTAAAGAAGCTTGGTGGAACTTTGAGGAGTATCACATTAAATTTGTATATGGCTCTGGGGAGAATATTCATTTTGATGATATTTATTCTTCCGATCCATGAGCATGGGATGTCTTTCCATTTCTTGGTGTCAGTTTCTATTTCCTTGAGTAGTGACTCATAGTTTTCAGTATACAAGTCTTTCACTTCTTTGGTCACCTTTATTCCCAGGTATTTAATTGATTTTGCTGCAACAGTGAATGGGAATGATATTTGGATGTCTTTTTCTTCATATTTGGAGTTTGCATAAAGAAATGTCACTGATTTTTACATTGATGTTATAGTCTAACACCTTGCTATATTGCCTAACATCTTCCAATTGTTTTCTGCTGCATTTTTTAGGTTTTTCTATGTATACTCTCATATTATCTTCAAATAGTGAGAGCTTGACTTCTTCCCTTCCAATCTGTATTCCTTTGATTCCCTTCTCTTGCATGATTGCTATGGCAAGAACTTCCAACACTGCATTGAAGAGTAATGGTGGTAATTGACAGCCCTGTTTAGTCCCCGATGTGAGGGGGAATGATTGAGCTTCTGTCCATTGAATATGATGTTGGCTGTAGGTTTGCTATATGTGGACTCCACTATCTTGAGGAATTTCCCATCTAGTCACATTTTTATAGTGTTTTGAGCATGAATGGATGTTGTATTTTGTCAAAGGCTTTCTCTGCATCTATTGAGATACTCATATGTTTTTTTGTTTTTCTTTTATTGATGTGGTGAATAACATTGATTGATGTATGTATGTTGAATCAGCCTTGCCTTCCTGGGATAAATCCCACTTGGTCATGATGAAGAATCTTGTTTATATACCACTGTATCCTGTTGGCCAGGACCTTGTTTTGTATTTGGTCATCTATGTTCATCAGAGATATTGGTCTGTAGTTTTCCTTTTGTTGTGTCTCTATCTGCTTTTGGTATCATAGAAGGTGGAAGGCAGTGTTCCTGTTTCTTTGAACATTTGGAAAAGCTTTAGTAGTATAGGTATTAGATATTTTCTGAAGATTTTGTAGAATTTTTTTATGAAGCATTCTGGTCCAGGTTTTTTGTTGTTGGGAAGATTCTTAATAACTATTTTGATTTCTTTGTCTGTGATTGGCGTTTAGGTTTTGTAGTTATTGTTGATTCATTTTTGGAAGGGCATATGGTTCTAGGAATTCTTGCATTTCTTCCAGATTCTCTAGAAATTTCACATGATTTTCTGGATTCCTGTGGTGTCATTTGTAAAATTTCCTCTATTTCTTACAATACTATTTATTTAAGTCTACTCCCTTTATTATGTGAGTCTGGCTAGGGACTTGTCAATCTTGTTTTTAATTTTTCAAAGAGCCAACATTTGGCTTCATTGATCTTTTGTTTTCTTCTCTTATTTTTTATGTTGTTTATTTCTGCTCTAATTTTAGTGATTTCCATCCTTCTGGTTGCTTTAGGTTTCCTTTGTTCCTCTTCCTCTAAGTCCTTAAGGCATGCAGTAAGGTCATTTATTTGAGCTTTTTATTTTCTCTAATATGTGATTGTATGACTATACGTCCCTCTCAGTCCTGCTTTACCTGTTTCCCAAATATTTTGATAGCTTGTGTCTTCATTTTCCTTTCTTTTCTGGAACATTTGAATTTCTTGCTTGAGTGTCTTTCTGACCCAGCGGTACTTATGCAGTATGTTGTTGAGTTTCCAAATTCTGTGACTGTTAGTAATTTTTTGTTGAATGTTAGCTTTAATCCACTGCGGTCTGAGAAGATACTTGGGATGATTTCAATGCTTATGAATATGTTGATATTGTCTTTGTTCCCTAACATGTGGTCTAACCTTGACTATGTGCTCTGTGGATTTGAAAAAAACTGTGTATTACAGTTTTATTGGGTGAAGAACTCTTTAAATGTCCGGGGGGGGGTCTAGTATGTCTATCTCTTCATTTAATTCTCTTGTTTACTTGTTGCTTATCTGCTTCATTGATCTCAGTGTGAGAGTGGGGTGTTAAAATCTCCCACTATTTTTGTATTACTACTGATGTATTTTTGTTGTTCTCTCAGTAGATGTTTGATGTATTTAGATGTGTCCTCATTGGGTACATAAATGTCTATAATTGTGAAATCTTCTTGGTTGATTGATCGTCAAATCATTATGTAATGATCTTGCCTATCTTTTATTACTTCATTTAATTTAAAGTCTATGGTGTCAGAGATGATAATGGCTGTTCCTGCCTTTTTTGTGGTCCATTAGCTTGTAGGATAATTTTCCATCCCTTCACTTTAAGTCTGTGTTTGTCTTGTTGGGTCAGGTAGGATTTTTGCAAGCAGCATATGGTTGGGTTATGTTTTCTGATCCATCCTCCCACTTTGTGCCTGTTAATGGGTGAATTTCATCCATTCACATGTATTGATATTATGGATTTAATTTATTGTAGTGCCATTATTTTACAATTATTTATTTGCTCTGATATATGGCAAGAATTATGGTTATGTTCTTGTTTATAAGAGATCTTTTAGAATCTCTCCTAGGGCAGGCTTGTTGATGGTTGCCACTTTTAACTATTGTCTATCTGAGAAGGTTTTGACCCCTCCAGCTAGTGTGAATAAAAGCCTAGCAGGATATATTATCCTTGGATGAAAACCTTTTTCATTCAGTGCTTGACAGATATCTTGTCATTTTCTTCTGGTTTTTAGAGTTTGGGTGGAGAAGTCTTCTAACAATCTTATGGGTTTTCCCCTGTATGTGACTTTTTGTTTTTCTCTTGCAGCCTGTAGGATCCTTTCTTTATCCTTACTTCTTTTCATTGTAACTATGATGTATCTTGGTGTCTTCAGGTCTGAGTTCATTCTGTTTGGGATTCTCTGAGCCTCTTGAATCTTAATGTGCTTTTTGTTGTCTAGGTCTCGGAAGTTTTCTTCTATAATTTCCTCTAGTATATTTACTTCCCCTTCCTCTCTTTTTTCCTTTGGCAGGACAATTATAATTTTTATCTTTTCAGATCATCCAATATGTCTCTGTTGTTGTTTTTGATGTCTCAATCTCTGTTTGTGCTCTTTTCACACTTTTTTCTCTATCTCATCCTTGTCTGGCTAATTCTATTATCTGCTTCTGTTAAGCTTCTTTCTTCAGCTTTCTTTCTTCTATCTTTAATTGACATTTTGGTTCAGTTATTTCAGCTTTCAATTTACTAATTACCTTGATGTAGCTTGTTTTCCTTGAGGGTCTCATTTGTTGTTTCCCTAATTCTGATAGCCCTTTCCTCCATATTTGTCTTCATTTCTGTGATTATTAGGTTTATTACTGTGTCCATACCTTTCTTATCTATGGTTACTTTTGGCTGATTTGAGGTTTTCTGTGCTCCTGTCTTGATTCATTGTGCTAACAGTTTTATTTGCTCTTGATTTAACCATTTTCTTTGAATTGATGTGTTTTATTATTATTATTATTATTATTTAAGAAAAGAGATATTAACAAAACCATAGAATAAGAGGGGTACAGTTATGCACAATTCCCATAACATGATCTCCATATCCCATCCCCTCCCCTGATAGCCTTCCCACTCCCTATCTCTCTGATAGTATGGATCCAGGGTCCTTGTGGGTTGCAGAGGGTGGAAGGTATGGCTTCTGTAATTGCTTCCCCACTGAACATGGTTGTTGACTCGTCGATCCATACTCCCAGTCTGCCTCTCTCTTTCCCTAGTAGGGTGGGGCTCTGGGGAAGCTGAGCTCCAGTACACATTGATATGGTCGTCTGTCCAGGGAAGTCTGGTTGGCATCGTGCTGGCATCTGGAACATGGTGGTTGAAAAGAGAGTTAACATACAAAGCCAAACAAATTGTTGAACAATCATGGACCTAAAGACTGAATAGTGCAGATGAGGTGTTGGGGGGTATTCTCTGCATGCTTTGTGTACTTTTGCTTTCAGGTATATATATCTTCTCCTAGTTTATGGGCACGTGTGAACCTACACTCTATCTCAGGGGACCTGGACTATATCTAGGTTTGGGAACTTTCTTGGGGAGTGGACCACCTGGAATGGAATTAGAGAATACTATGAAAGGAAAGGTCTCACTTCAGTGATGAATCTGAAGGGTTGTTATTTGACACCTGAACTCTCTGGACACAGTCTGAAGTGAAGCATGTTGAGGTGGCACTCCTGCATTGATTAGGTTGCAATCTGCGGATGCAATACTATTTGACTTGAATTGAGAGCAGCATGCAGAAAAGTGGGCCCCACCCTAAGATTCCAGGACTGGGGAAAATATAGGCTCTATAGTAGAAATGTGAGGTTCCTGTTGTCTTAGGGTTCAAGAAGACAATGGATAGTTATTCTTATAATCACATTATTTGGTGATAGGGTTAACTTTGGAAAGTCTCCTTGTTAGGGCTTGGGGTATAATACCCAACATCTTGTATATAGCTGTGCTACCAGTTGCTTCTGTTCTCCCTGGTCTAGGCTTTTGAAAGAGTCTGCATATCAAATACTCAGCCTATGTATTAAAAAGACTCAGTCTGTGTTTTAAGAAATTCTAGACATATGATCAATTTTTCCCCTCTCATATTCATTAAATAGTGGTTTATGTGTTTACACTTTAATAGGAATGTACATAAACACCATTACCACCACCAAAGGACTGTGTCGATCACCACCCACCCACCCCCATACCACACCCCACAACCCCTGTTGTGCCAGGAAGCCCAATGGCCACCCTCCTCTTCACCACAGGGTTTTTACAATACTGCACTACTCTCTATTTAATCATATACTGCTTTTAGTTTCCCTTTCTGTTCTTCTTTTTCAACTTCTGTTGATGAGTGGGAACATCCTATACTCATCTTTATCTTTCTGACTTAGCTGGCTTAACATAATTCCTTCTAGCTCTGTCCAAGATGGGTCAGATAAGGTGGGCTCATTGTTCTTAATAGCTGCATAGTATTCCACTGTGTATATGTACCATAGCTTTCTAAGCCACTAATTTGATGTTGGGCACCTGGGTTGCTTCCAGGTTTTAGCCATTATAAATTGTGCTGCTATGAACATAGATGTACACATATCTATTTGGTTGGGCATTATGGAATCCTTGGAATATATCCCCAGGAGTCGAATTGCTGGGTCATATGGAATGCCCATGTCTAGCCTTGTGAGAGTTCTCCAGACTGCTCTCCAAAGAGGCTTGACCAATTTACATTACCACCAGCAGTTTAGAAGGGTTCCTCTGTCCCCACAGCCTCTCCAACATTTGTTGCTGCTGTCCTTTTTGATGTATGCCATTGTCACAGGGGTGAGAAGGTATCTCAAAGTTGTTTTTATTTGCATTTCTCTGACAATCAGTGACCTGGAGCAAATTTTCATGTTCCTTAGCCTATTTGTTCATGTTTGTTCTCCTCTGAAGTGAATGTCTTGTTCATATCCTCTGCCCATTTTTGGATGGGGTCATTTGCTTTTTTGGCGCTAAGTTTGTTGAGTTCTTTGTATATTTTGGTGATTAGTACCTTGTCTGATGTTTGGCATGTGAAGATCTCCCATTCTGTGAGGGGTCTCTTTGTGTGATACTTTCTTTGGCTGTGCAGAAGCTTTTCAATTTGATGTAGTCCCATTGGTTTGTTTCTGCTTTAGTCTTCCTGGCAATTGGGTTTGTTTCATCAAAGATGTCCTTGAGATTTAGGTAGGAAAGTGATTCACCAATGTTTTCCTCTAAGTATTTGATATTTTCTGGTCTAACATCCAGGTCTTTGATCCATTTGGCATTGATTTTGTTTCTGGTGAGATAAGGTGGTTCAATTTCATTCTTCTGCATGTTACAAACCAGTTTTCCCAGCACCATTTATTGAAGAGAGCCTCCTTCTTCCATTTAATACTTTGAGCCCCCTTATCAAAGATTAGATTTCATAGGTATGGGGGTTTAGATCTGGGCTTTTAGTTCTGTTCCACTGGTCTGTGTGCCTATTTTTGTTCCAGCACCAGGCTGTTTGATGATGATGGCATTATAACATAGTTTGAGATCTGGGAGTGTGATGTCACCATTTCTGTTTCTTTTCCTCAAGATGGTTTTGGCAATTCTAGGTATTTTCTGGTTCCAGATAAATTATTGTAGTTTCTGTTCTATTCTCTTAAAGAAGCTTGGTGGAACTTTGAGGAGTATCACATTAAATTTGTATATGGCTCTGGGGAGAATATTCATTTTGATGATATTTATTTTTCTGATCCATGAGCATGGGATGTCTTTCCATTTCTTGGTGTCAGTTTCTATTTCCTTGAGTAGTGACTCATAGGTTTCAGTATACAAATCTTTCACTTCTTTGGTCAGCTTTACTCCTAGGTATTTTATATATTATGTTGCAGCAGTGAATGGGAGTGATTTCTGGATGTCTTCTTCAGATTTAGTGTTTGCATAGAGAAAGGCCACTGATTTTTGTACATTGATTTTGTAACCTGATACCTTGCTATATTGCCTAATTACTTCCAGTAGTTTTCTACTGGATTCTTTAGTTTTTTCTATGTATACTATCATGTTATCTGCAAATAGTGAGAGTTTGACTTCTTCCCTTCCAATCTGTATTCCTTTGATTCCTTTCTCTTGCCTGATTGCTATGGTAAGAACTTCCAATACTATGTTGAAGTGTAATGGTGACAGTGAACAGCCCTGTCTAGTCCCTGATCTGAGGGGAAACGCTTTCAGCTTCTGTCCTTTAAGTATGATGTTGGCTGTAGGTTTGCTATATATGGATTCCACTATCTTGAGGAATTTCTCGTCTATTCCCATTTTTGTAGAGTTTTTTTGCATGAATGGGTGTTGGATTTTGTCAAAGGCTTTCTCTGCATCTATTGAGATAATCATGTGGTTTTTGGTTTTGCTTTTATTGATGTGGTGAATGACATTGATTGACTTACGGATGTTGAACCAGCCTTGCATTCCTGGGTTGTCTCCCACTTGTTCATGCTGAACAATCTTTTTGATATACTGCTATATTCTTTGGCCAAGATCTTATTTAATATTTTGGCATCTATGATAATCAGAGATATTGGTCTGTAGTTTTCCTTTTTTGTTGTGTCTCTATCTGCTTTTGGTATCAGGGTGTTGTTGGCTTCATAGAAGGTGGAAGGGAGTGTTCCTGTTTCTTTGATCTTATGGAAAAGCTTTGGGAGTATGGGTATTAACTGTTTCCTGAAGGTTTTGTAGAATTCGTTTGTGAAGCCACCTGGTCCACAACTTTTGTTGTTGGGGAGATTCTTAATAACAGTTTTGATTTCTTTGTCTGTGATTGGTGCATTTAGGTTTTGTAGTTCTTCTTGGTTCAGTTTTGGAAGGGCATATGCTTCTAGGAATTGTTCCATCTCTTCCAGATTCTCTAGTTTGGTGGCGTATAGTTCTTCATAGAAGTCTCACATGATTTTCTGGATTTCTGTGGTCTCATTTGTGATATCTCCTCTATCGTTTACAATTCTATGAATATGAGTTTCCCTTCTTTGTTTAGTGAGTCTGGCTAGGGGGTTTGTCAATCTTGTTTAATTTCTCAAAAAACCAACATTTGCCTTCACTGATCTTTTGTATGATTCTCTTATTTTCTATGTTGTTTATTTTTTCTCTAGTTTTAGTGATTTCTTTCCATCTGGTAGCTTTAGGTTTCCTTTGTTCCTCTTCCTCTAAGTAATTAAGGTGAGCAGTAAGGTTGTTTACTTGGGTTTTTTCTTGTTGTTTAATTTGTGATTGTATGGCTTCCCTCTCAGTACTGCTTTAACTGTGTCCCAATTATTTTGATAGCTTGTCTTCATTTCCATTTGTTTCCAGAAATATTTGAATTTCCTGCCTGAGTGTCTCTCTGACCCAGTGGTTCTTAAGCAGTATGTTGTTTAGTTTCCAAATTCTGTGACTTTTTATAATTTTCTGTTTGTTGTTAAATGTTATCTTTACTCCACAGTGGTCTGAGAAGATACTTGGGATGATTTAAATGCTCTTGAATTTTTTTATTCTGTCTTGTGTCCTAACATGTTCTCTATCCTTGAGTATGTGTTGTGTGAATTTGAAAAGAAAGTGTATTCCAATTTGGGGGGTGAAGAACTCTGAAAATGTCCAAGAGCTTTAGTCTGTCCATCTCTTCATTTAATGATCTTGTTTCTTTGTTGATTCTGTGCTTTGTTGATCTGATTGATGTGTTTTTTATTTTTGTCTTCTGTCGTTCTTTACTTGTTGTGTTTTGAGTACAAGCCATGCTTTATTAAATATCTTAATGCAAATGTAGTCACCCAACCTCAGAAATTACAGCAATAGTAACTGAAGCAAGGATTGATGCAGTTCAACCAATACCAGTTAGCCAAACAACACCTCCAGTCCAAGAAAAAATAGCAACCAAATCCAAATGAAAAAGGAAACTAATGGAAAAAAGAGAAAGTAAGAATACACAAGTGTGCAAATTTACTGTCCACTGTAAATTCTAGGGTTAGATACAGCAGAAAGGGAAATAGTGGAGAAAGAAACACATACAGAGAGAGTCCACTTCTGTCATATTTCTTACCCAGAATATTTCACAAACAAGTATCAGTGAATTCAGAAATCAAAAGAAGGAGGAAGAAAAGAAGACAAGACCTAGAAAAATAAAAAGGAAAAAGAAAAAAAAGAGCAGTGAAAAGAGTTTTTTTTTTTTTAATTAGCTATAAGGAGGGATAAAGGAGAGTGGAGGGAATAGGTAGAGAGAAAAAAGTTCCTCTCACAGTGGATAGGACACCCAATCACCTAGCAATGAAGAAAATAGCAGCAGTTAATTTTGGTCAACCTAAAGAATGAGGGGGCACGTAGTCATGTGGTCGTGCAGTGGGTTAAGCACAGGTGGAAGAAAGTGCAAGGATTGTTGTAAGATCCTGCTTTGAGCCCCTGGCTCCCCACCTGCAGGGGAGTTGCTTCACAGGCATTGAAGCAGGTCTGCAGGTGTCTATCTTTCTCTCCCCTTATCTGTCTTCCCCTCCTCTCTCCATTTCTCTATGTCCTATCCAATGCTGACAACAATAACAAATATAATAATAAACAACAAGGGCAAGAAAAGGAAATATAATAACTAAATAAATATTTTAAAAAATTATTTTAAAAGGAGGGGGCAAAAGTGACACATGTATATAATAATAGTAATAATAAAATAGAGTAGAGTAGAAAACCCTGTCAGTCTGCAGCTTGGACTGCTCTGGATCAGGCAGCCTGAGCAAAGACAGCCAGTTGTAAGAAGTATCCAAGAAAAAAAATAAAACCTACAGGTAGTCTTTCCCAGGCAGGGGTGAGGCTCCGATTGGTCAGGTTTTCTTTTGGATCCTGGCTGTTTGTCTCCATGGAGGAGATCAAACGGGCTGCAGCACACTGGTGGGTAACTTAAGACAGGACTGGAACCTATTTAAGTTTCCCAAGAAGCTCTGGAGGGAGAAAAGTGTTAAATCATCAGGAAAAGTTAACACTGGTTTGACAGGGCATGTGGAAGTTAATGTAATCTCTGTCCAGAGAAACTGAATAGATGGGGCCAGCTGAATCTTGTCTAGAACAACTGTCAGTTTGCTATCGGTTAGGGCCTGGATCACTCTGTTTCTGAGCTCTTCTAGCTGATCATGGCTCTCTCCCCATATCAATATGTCATCCATGTAATGAAAAATCTGCAATATATATACATATATATATATATATATTTATTTATTTATTTATTTATTTATTTTGATTATTAGCAAGAACATGCTTTACCACCTCTTAATATATGGTGGGGTTATTGGCCATTCCTTGGGGCAGGACGGCCCATTCATCTCTGTCAGCTGGCCTGGAATTGTTAATGGTAGGAACAATAAAGGCAAATTGCTGGCAGTTATTGAGGTGTAAATACATAGAGAAAAAAGTCTTGGATGTCAATGACAACTATGGGCACAACTGTTGGAATAGCAGAGAAAAGAGGCAAAATTCGCTGGGGGGGCTGCCCTAAATTTTTATAGTCTTGTTAATAGGCCTTAAATCTTGAAGAAGTTGCCATTTCCTTGATTTATTTTTTACAGTAAATACTGTGGTGTTCCAGGGGCTGCAGGATGGATGAATGTCCTTTAACCAGCTGTTCATTAACTCTTTTAAAAGTTGTAATTTTTCCTGTGGAAGTGGCTACTGCTCAATCCAGACAGAGTCATTGTTTATCCAATCTAGGGTGGGAGTGTTGTGACTAGCAGCAGCCATTAGAATTGGAGGTGCTGGTTCTCAGATTTTAGGTCTTCAAGGCAGTAACCCTCATAAATGGTGACTATGATATCTAAAGCCTCCAGGAGGTCTCTGCAAAGTAAGTTGGTGGAAAGATCTTCAGCCACTAGGGGTCAGAACTGGGAATTGCGTGCGGATACTGTCAGTGTCTTCCCAAGTCAGGAGGCAGAGGATCTGAAATTGGTCCAACTCCAGATAACTAAGGGCCTGGAACTAGGAGCCAGTGGGAGGGGGCCTCCTGCTTTCTCAGGATAGTTCTATCAGCCCCCATGACAATTAAATGTTTAAAAACTTTCCCTTCAATTTTCATATTAATTTTTGAGTGTCATCCTTCCTCAATTATAGGGTCCAATGGGTTTTAATTGGTCAGGGGTTCTCCCTTGGCTCCAGCGTTGGGAGCTGCCCCTGATCTGGTTTAAAGGCATAAGCAGACAGCCATATGGAGTTCTTTAAGCTCTATGGCTGTAAAGGCATACCAGCGTAAAGGTTGCTGGGCATTTTGTACAAGATCAACAGGAAAGGCTCCAATATCTGGCTGGGCAGCTGGGCGGGAGAGCCCCCATCAGTAAATAGGGTACATTCCCAGGTGGGTAAATGAAAGGAGGTTGGCCTTCTCTAACTGGCAAAACTCCTAAGCCCAAGGAGAGGGTGCTGCCAAAGTGTCCAAAGGAGGTTCTGGCCAGGAAATTGTAGGCTTGTCATTAGTCTACACCAGGGGACACTAGGGGCGGGGCAGGAGCAGGAGTGGGGCCTCTTGATGTTATAGGCAGGGAAGGGGAGGAGGGGAGGATAAAGTTTCAGAGGTTGGGCAGGAGTTCCAGGGGAGCTGATGGAGGAGGCTTTGGGGGATCTGGCAGAGGGAAGTCTGGGGGAGATAGTTTAATTTTAATATCTTATAAGTTTGAATTTAATTGTCTTATGGCTGCCTCCAACTCCTTATCATCTGATTTCTTCACAAGGTCTGTCTCAGGGGATTGGCAGAGGTCCTTGATCTTCACCTCTTTGGTTTATACTAAATCTGGCTGAGTCACGCACTTCCTTACTGCTTCCTCTATTGGCTTGGGGCCCTGACACTTAGTCTTATGGCCCAAAAGATAGCAAAAAAGTGGAGGGGGGGTGTCAGACCATCGCATATCTCAGTGTAGTGGTCAAGAAAGGATACTTGAGTCCACACTTCCATGTCAAAGATATGAGACACTGTAATTCAAGGGGCTATAGATAGGACTGTGTCCCAGAAGGATTCAGCCTGCTTCCTGGAAAGATTCAAACCACTAGTTAAAGCAAAGACCCTGGAGCTGGGGTCCCTCTGATTGGAGGGAATGTTCCCCATAAAAACAGAAAGAAAAAATAAAGGGCTCAATCACAGCACAATAATCCCAGAGGCAGAGCCTTTGGGGGATTCTCCTGGAGATTCCCACTAAGCCTGTCCCACAAATTTAAAGATGATTGGCCGTTGCCTTAATGGCATTTACTAGCTAATGGGGTTATCAGTTTTTTATTGAAAGATGTAAACAGAATTAATCAGTCCTTCCTGATGCCCTGACAGGCTGTTGGGGACTGGTCAGAGGATGTGGAGTCTTTGGATCACACCAGAGTGTGGCTCTGGCCAGAAATACTCAGTCACTCCACATAATACCCTGTTAACACAAGAGGATGGTCTGAGAAAAAGTAAAGAAGATAGTTAAAGAGGGAGGGAACCTTAGCTGGTGGGGCTTCTATGGGTGCAGTGCAAAGTACCAATGTCCTTCTTAGGGACCACACCACACAGCTTCCTAAGAATGCCTGGATCCATGATTCCCCTTCTATTAGAAGGGACATTACCCCATTTAGCATGGATTTTTCCACTGATTCCCACCTGATTGCCTCACCAAAAGGTTCCTGTTCAGGGGCCAGTTGCAGGCCATCTTCAGGCCCTCCCCCCCTCCCTGGCTACTGGTGGCAAAGACCAGGGAGGCACCTGGGAGTCAAGGAAGGAAACACACAACCTTCTCTGGGAGAAGCCTTAGAAATGACTTGTTTATTGGGGGATTCAAGCAAGTAGATATACCCAGAGGTTTCAGAAAAGTTAAGGTAATCATTAATCCATACACAATGCAGAGTTAAATCTCAACTTGTTGGGTGTATGATCTCAGCTTGGGGAGTTACTATATAGAGTCTGGTCATGAGCTCACAACACATAGGTAGGCTTTTTTCTCTAAGGGTGAATTACAAGCACCTTGGGGGGTGGGGTGGAAGGGGGCAGTTGAACAAAGCCAGGATATGTGTGGTGTGTTTTGGCTGGTCATACACTGTAATTCATGGTTTTTGTTCAAAGGGGATGAGGAAGCATGTGCAGGAAAGTTCCAGTCTGAAAAAGACCATCTCATAAGTTCATGAGGTCAGGAGGGACCTGTCTACCTCCCCTTTGGAAGGGGGATCAGGGTCAACCTGCTAGAATCTCATGGAAATTATGGCCTGGATTTCACAGACAGTGAGCTCTTCCCCACAGGCTGAGATATGGAGGTCTGGAGGTGGGAATTGTACACTTCTTGTGCTTTGGTCTTGTCAATATTTCCATTTTATAAATAAAAATTAAAAAACAGAAAAACTTACTGCCTGAAAATATGATAGTATACATAGAAACACAAAAATAATCAAACAAGATGAAGAGGTCATTTAGGCTCTGAAGCTGAATATGGGCACCAGATCAGATCAAATTGATGGAGTTTATAATCAACAATATTTATACACCTTTCCCATATTTGGGAGCTAAATATGTATATAGTCATGGGCCCTTTGGAATATAACTAAAATAGACCTACTGACTATCTACAAAACAGAGACTCCACCCCAATGCTTCATCTGCACTATTCCAGCCTTTAGGTTCATTATTAGTCAACAATTTGTTTGGCTTTATATATTAACTCCTCTTTCAGCCACCAGGTTCCAGATGCTACCATGATGCCAACCTGACATACCTGGGCAGATGACTCCACCAATTTGTACTGAAACCCCGATTCCACAGAGCCCTGCCCCACTAGGGAAATAAAGAGAAAAAGCTTGGAGTATAGATCAACCTGTAAATGCTCTTGTTCAGCAAGGAAGCAATTACAAAGCCAGACTTTCCACCTTCTGCACCCCCATAATGACCCTGGGTCCATATTTATAGAGAGATAAAGAACAGGCAAGCTATCAGGGGAGAGGATGGAATAAATGGTTGTGGTGGTGGGAATTGTGTGGAGGTATACCCCTCTTATCCTATGGTTTTTTCAGTGATTATTCTTTTTTCTTTCTTTTTTTTTTTTACTGTCCAAACTGCTTGTATTTTTTTATCTTTTTTTTTTAGAATAGGCAATAATTTATTTATTCAGTGGTAAGGCCATATTTCTAAAAAATAATGACAAATGTATGGTATAGTGATAATATAACTGTTCACTTTGCTGGCTAAACAGAGCCCATTTTCATTAATGACTAATGAATTTACAGCAATCTATTATATGTTCTAAAAGTAACTGAGTAGTTGTTTACTCATATTGTTTTTATTTGAGAATGTTACCAAGTACAATTTTGTTTTTCTTAATGTTTATTTATGAAAAGGAAACAATGACAAAAACCAAAGGATAAGAGGGGTACAACACCACAAAATTCCCACCACCAGAAGCTTGTATCCCATCACCTCCCCTGATAGATTTCCTAGTCTTTATTCTCTGGGAGTATGGACCAAGGGTAATTATGGTGTGCAGAAGGTGGAAAGTCTGGCTTCTGTAATTGCTTCCCTACTGAATATGGACTTTGGCAGGTCTATTCATATTCCCAGCCTGTTTATCTCTTTCACTAGTGAGATCTTAATCCCAGGGAAGTCCAGTTGCCATCATGTTAGCATCTGGAACCTGGTGGTTGAAAAAAGAGTTAACATATAAAGACAAACAAATTGTTGACTAATAATGAGCCTAAAGGCTAGAATAGTTCATATGAAAAGGTGGGGGGGTCTCCATTTTGTAGATAGTCAATAGTCCTCTTTTAGTTGTATTCCAAAAGTCCTGTGGGTGTAGTAGCTTTTTTTTTTTTTTTGCTTTATTTTCTGAGCCTGATATCTGATATGCAAGTTATTGTCTGGGGATATGATGTCATGGGTGGAAAAAGGACCAGAAAGCTGGATCATGGAAGAAAGTAGCTCCTAAATATGGGAAAAGTGTAGAAATATTGTTGACTGTAAGCCCCATCAATTTGATGTAATTTGGGGCCCATATTCAGGCTAGGAGCCTAAATGACCTCTTCATCCTTGTATATCTGAGCTCACATTCTGTGGGCATGAGTAGGAACGTTCCAAGTTGCTCCAATTTCAGGATACATCTTCCTCAGGTGGAAAATAAAGTATGTTGTCCAGCCTCCCTTCATAGGATGGAACATTCTCTACCATTGTTGATTCATGTTGAAGGCAAGGACCTATAGGGGCCCACAAAGGGGTCTCTTTTGTTCTTCCTGATAGAGATGATCACTAACAATGGAGAGAGTGATTTATTTGAAGTCTAGGTCCATCGTGTCTGTATTGGAATTTAGGATCCATGACTGGGGCCCCAGCTGATGGATGGCTTGATAGTGACTAAAGAATCATCATTAAAGTAGTCATCATTAAAAAAAAAGTATCCAGCAGGAAATTCTTGGAAATTATCAGACAAAATAGTAAGGTATCAGGCTAAAAAGTTAACATACAATAGTCAAAGGAATTCCTCTATGAAAGTGCCGGGCAAGCATCACTGGAGAGAGAACAGACAAGAAATTCGTGGCTGAGTGGGAACGCATTGCAATGCCTTTATTGATCAGATAAAATGCCTTTATATCTTTTGAAATGGAAGTGGCAGGTCAGAAAAGGAAATGGCTAGGAGATGGGGTGGAGAAAAAGAGGAATACATCTCCCCCATTATTTTTATCTAATGGCCATAGTATCAGGAATGTGGGGTGCTTTGTGAGGCAAGGAGTCTGATAGGAGGAGACACACCTTTGGGGTATTACTGTCCCTACTTGCTCAACCTCTTGGTAGAGAGACTAACAGGATTGGACACACCCTTCAGGTTAAAGCCCTGCTAAGCTCAACCACATCCTCACAATTTACTGACATCTCCCTCTTTCCATTGGCCATATTTAAATGCGTCAATGTCTATAAAACTCTGACAGAGTTTTACATCTCTGACAGAGGAATAGTAGTGTAGGTGTGAACAGAAACCCGTTGGGCAGAAACCTAAATGATATTGCTCAGGAATTTTTAAAAGAACTGGAATAAGACAAGAAAGGTCAAGTAGGAGAGTAGCAAGAGCCAGTGTTATACCAAGGGGAAGCCTGGTGGGTGAAGGGGCATTTCCTACCTCAAAGGGCAGGGCCTATCCAGTGAAAGAGCATGGCCTCTAGAGTCCCAAGGCAGCAACCTGCAAAATCCATGGACTGCTGTGGTCAGTCTTTGAGAAACCCAGCAGTTTAAAGGGAAAGTGTTGTAAAGTGGTGTAAAGTGTCCAAAAGGTGTACCAGCAAGTCCAATAGAAGCATCAGTCCAATGCTGATGACCAGGGGAAGAAATGATGGGGATGTTCACATGTATCCATATATTAGGGCAAAATATATACCTGAAAGTTAAAGTACACAATAGTCTGCAGTGAGTCAGTAGAAATTTCATAATGAAATACTTAGACTTAGATACCCTCCTTACATATTTCCTATTACAATTCCCTCATTCACTCCAAAGCTAACCTTCTAAAAGCAAGGAATGCAAAAAGAAACTGGCAAAATTTTACTATGACTCTCTGTATATATATATATATATATATATATATATATATATATATATATATATATATAATTTATTATTGGATAGAGATAGTCAGAAATTGGGAGGGGAAAAGGAGATAGAGAGGTAGAGAGACAAAGAAACACATGCATCTCTTATTCATATGAAGCCTCCTCACCTGCAGGTGGGTACTAGGGGCATGAACCCAGGTCCTTGTGCACTGTAATGATGTGCACTTAACCAGGTGTGCCACTGTCTGGCCCCTAAGGATGATTCTTAAGTCACTATCAAGCCACCCCACCAGCTGGGGCCCCAGTCATGGAGTCCTGAAATTCCAAAACAGACATGATGTGTCTAGACCTTGAATAAATCCCTCTCTCCATTGTTATCAGTCATCTCTATAAAGAACAACAAAATAGATCCCTTTGTGGACCCCCATAGGACCTTGCCCTCTTCTTGGATCAACAATGGTAGAGAATGTTCCATCCTCTGAAGGGAAGGGGGACAACATACTCTATGCTACATCTGAGGAAGATGGGTACTGATATTGGGGCAGCTTGGAACGTTCCTACTCATGACCACAGAATGTGAGCTCAGATCTACAGGGATTCAGAGGTCACAAAGATTCCTAAGCTGAATATAGCCCCAGATCACATCAAATCAATGAGGTTTACAATTAACAATATTTCTACACCTTTCCCATATTTGGGAGATACTCTTTTCCCTGATCCAGGTTTCTGGTCCTTTTCCAGCCATGACATCATCTCCCCAAACAATAACATGGATCCACCTGCATATTAGACTTCAGGCTCATGGGGGAAAAGAAGAAGAAGGAGGAGGAGGAGGAGGAGAATAAGAATAAGAATAAGAATAAGAATAAGAATAAGAAGAAGAAGAAGAAGAAGAAGAAGAAGAAGAAGAAGAAGAAACAACCTAGTATAATCACAGGCCCTTTGGAAGATAACTAAAATATGCCTACTAGCTATCTACAAAACGTAGACCCCCCCAGCCATAAATCTTCATCTGCACTATTCAAGCCTTTAGGTTCATGACTGGTCAACAATTTTTTTGGCTTTGTATATTAACTCTTTTTTCAGCCACCAGGTTTCAGATGTGCACTAACCAGGTGTGCCATGATGCTAACCAGACTTCCCTGGAAAGATAACCCACCAATGTCTCCTCGAGCCCCACTTCCCAGGACCCCACTCCACTAAGGAATAAGAGAGGCAGGCTGGGAGTATGGATTAACCTGTCAGTGCCCATGTTCATTAAGGAAGTAATTAAAGAAGCCAGACCTTCCTCCTTCTGCATCCCACAATGACCTTGGGTTCATACTCCCAGAGGGTTAAAGAATAGGAAAGCTATCAAGGGAGGGGATGGGATACAGAGTTCTGGTGGTGGGAATTATGTGGCATTGTACCACTTTTATCCTATGGTTTTGTCAGTGTTTCCTTTTTAAATAAAATTAAAAATAAAATTAAAATAAAAAACAAAGAAAAAATAAAGATTAAAAAATTAAAAATAAAAATAAAAAAGTAATCCCAAAATAAATCCCTTTTACTATAGTAACAAAACAATAAAATATCTGGAATAAACCTAACAAAAGAAGTGAAAGACTTGTATATTGAAAAGTATGTGTCACTATCAAGGAAACAGAGAAAGAGACAAAGAAGTGGAATGACATCCCAAATCCCTGTGCTTGAAGAATTATTATCATCAAAGTGTATATACTACTCAGAGACATATACAAATTTAATGCAATGCCCATCAAGCTTCTCAGGGGGAAAAAAGTCAGGAAAAAAATCTTCTCAGGGGAAACTGAGTCAGGAAAGAGTCTCAGGGGAAACTGAGTCAGGAAAGACTTCTCAGGGGAAACTGAGTCAGGAAAGCTTTTCTCCTGGAAACTCAACTCCTGAAAGGGAGAGGATGACAGGTGGGGTATCTTTTCAGACCTCCATCTTTATGATGGGACTTCCCCTATGCTCTTACCATGCTTTCACAACTACCTCCACAACTTGGTGAATTGGGCTGGAGATGGTGCCTCAACCTCTGAATTTCCAGACTGCTACCAGCCACCTAATCTTTTCTAGGCTCCTCTCTGTCCATGTATTTGCACTCACTGGTGATTTGGTGGGTTCCTGAAGTTGTTCCAGTCCTGTCTTGTTGTGGTCCCAGATGATCTCCATTGGTATTCCTAGTTGACCCAGGAGAGGAGAAGAGAGAAACATAACTGCTGCTGCTCTGTGGCACCGCCTCCTGGAAGCTTTCCTATTCTTTATCTCTCGGAAGCATGGACCCAGAGTCATTATGAGGTGCAGAAGGTGGAAGGTCTGGTTCATGGGCCTTCACAGATTGAGCCATTCTCCCAGCCTGTCCCTATCTTTCCCTACTGGGGAAGTGCTCTAAAGAGGTGGGGTTCCATGGCACGTTGATGAAGTTGTCTCTCCAGGCAAGTCAGATTAACATCATGGTAGCATCTGAAAATTGGTGTTTGGACCTTGTATTCATTCCTTTGATTCCTCTTTTCTTGTGGAACTCAGCACAGTAGTTCTTATAAGGTGGGGTTGATTGTGGAATTTTCCTTTAGTTCTTGAATATTTGAGAAGACTTATTTGTTGCTTGAGGTGACGGTGGGGTGCGATGGAGAGAGGAAATCCAAGCACAGAGGGAACACAAATCTGTATTGCTGGGTCAGGCCATGTGGAGCCAACTAAAAAAAAAATGGCTGTGTCCTCCTACCTCACCATCGGGCAAGAGAGAGTGAGCGAGGGGAAGGGTAGTAGGCATGTCACTTGTGGCAGCAGCAGGACACAGAAAAAGGAGGTTTGGAGCAGAAATGGAACACAATCCTTTATTTGTGCTGGCACCTCAGAGTTGGGTGAGAGAGCAACAGTTTGGGTCACGTGGAGGTAGCAAAAATGGCTGCCTTGCACATCGACCTTCCCTGTGTCTAATCACTGAAGTGAAAGGCCTGCAAGAGAATGAGGTGTGGAAGAAGGGCCTTTATGGGACTACCTCTCACGAGAATGAGAAGGAGGAGGAGTAACCATAGCACTCCAAGGTAGGATAATAACTCTCACGGGAATGGGAAGGGGGAGGAGTAACCAAAGCACTCCAACTATTGTGGGGAATTGACAATGCCCTGAGGGCACAACATGATGGAAAAGGCTCTCCGAGAATGTCCCAACTCTCTTGGGAACTAGCAATAGCCTGAGGGGGAAACATGGCAGATGTGACTGCATCTACATAATTTCCTAGCATCTCCCCCTTTCCTGATATCTAAAGGCCACAGTATAGGAAACTTAGAGTGGAGCAGGCTTAAATGTTTTTAAGGAATGCCATGCTCAGGTGGGAAGATGTAGGATATTTTTGTGGATGGGGGAAGACCTACATGGCAACCAGCCTTGTGAGATTATGTGTCCCCCTGTACTCAACCCCTCTGTAGAGAAAGATACTTACGTGGAGGGACTCATCTCATAGGTTAAGCTCTGCCAGGCTCCACCATCTCCTCACAATATTTCTACATCTTTCCCTATCTTTCTATCTAGTCACTGCATTAGGATGGGTCAATGTCTGTAAAAGACTCCATCTGTGACAGAGGAATAGTAGTGTAGGGGTGAGCAGAAACGGCATAAACCTGAATGATATAAAAAAAACAGGGAGGGACAAGTAGGTGAGCAGTAAGAGCCAGTGTGATGTCAAGGGAAGGCTTGGTGCTCAAAGGAATGTTCCCTGTATCTGGGGGGGGGGGCAAGGGTTCATAATGAGGGGGCATTTCCTGCCTCAAAGGGCAGGAACTGTAGGTGGGAGGTCATGGCCCACCAAGCAGAGGGGCTATTTGGCATTGTATAGTCCTCAAGGCAACAGTCTGCAAAGTCTATGGACTACTCAAGGTCAGTTTTTGAAAAGCCAGCAGCATGAAGGGAAGGAAGCTGCTGTAAAAATTGTGTAAAATGTCCAAAGGGTAAACCAGCAAGTCCAATAGAAGTGTCAGTCCAAAGTAGGCGACTAGGGGGAGAAATGCCAGGGGGTGAAATGCTGCATGAGGAAGGTCAGCCACTGGAATTCTGCTTTTCTGTAGAGAGTGAGCTGGAACTGCCAAAACGTGACAGGCAAAGCAAAAGCAGGAAGGGCAGACAGGCAGTAAGAAAGTTCTGTCCTTGGAGTCTGTGAATCAGGTTCTTTAGATCATGTCAGGTGACATCTAAGGTTTTGGGAGGTGTGCTACTGTAGTCGTGCTGTCTAGTTCGTGATGTCAGAGTGTGCAGGGGTCCAGATGGTTTTTCCTGGGATTCCTGTGAAAGAAACACAAACAATCTGCTTCTCATGGTTAGCAGGGCATCTGATTTGAATTTTTTTATAGAAAAAGAGGTTTTGTGCCTTATAAAGCTGAGTACTGGGGGATATATCTTCCCTATTTATTATTATTATTATTATTATATTTATTTTTTTACTTAATTGAGCCTAGGCATTTGGCAGGCCTTCTCAACAACCAATTGTCTTTGGGGGTAGTAAGAGATGTCCGTGGCAAAGGAGATATTACAAAGGGAAATATCTTTAAATTGTTGGCTGACAAAGGCAGGCCTATAGAGACTAGATGAGATACATCAATTAAGTGTAGAAGAATATGTGAATGTTGTTAATTCACATAAGTTGTATATGGAGGAACTTTTTATATTTTAATACCTTACCATATGAACAGATGATTCTTCATGTGAAGGCTTGATAGCTGTAATCACTTACTTGTGAAAAAAATAAAACTTGTAACAAGTTAGAGGTTTATTATAATTGATAGATCAATGATTATAATTGGCTTAAGTATCTTTATTATTTTGCTTAAAGGTCATCTAATGTGACCTGTTGTTGCAGTCTCTACAGCAGGATCTTCAGACCAATTTTAGTTAAAATATATATTTTGATATTTTAACTATTTTTACTTTGGACTATAAACAGACTCAGGTTACTTAGAGAGTTGATGCATGTTAGTGACAACAGTTTTAACATTTACAGTGCCAGATTGATGCCACATCTGTTGTGGAGTAATTTCCACAAGATAGTTTACAGGGGACTTTTCGGGGCCCTCCAAAAGCGCCCTGTATAGAGAATTTGTATTTTAGTTTTGGGGATTTATTGTCACGTTAAATATTTATACTTTACATTAAATAGTTAGTTACTTTTAGCAAATTAATTTTACCTTGCCTGGTAGTAATGTAGCTTCAAGGTTACACTTTTAACATTTAAGTTAATGTTTACCAAACTTGAAACATACCCAAATCAAAAGAGAGAAAAAAATTTTTGGAATGTTTCTGGAAATCTCCAGAAACCTTGGCTGCATCCAGCATTTTTATATAAAGTCAATTAAGTTTTAGAGTACTCTGAGCAGATGGGTCATACAAAATTTTTTGGTCATTCAACACACTCACTCACAAAACACAACTGGCCAGTCATAACATAAGACATCTAGAGAAGGGGTAGGAGAGAGGGCTCTGTAAGCCAGATTTTCCAGATTCTGCCATGTCATATTATGGATCCTGGGATGCATCCTGCATCTAGTCCTCTTGTAGTATTTCTTGTTCTTCAGGGATAGCAGCACGAACAAGCGGGTATTGTAGGACATGTTGGGCAGGAACCCAGACAGATTTGGAGCAATTCTGTGGAAAAACACATGAGAAAACCCCCCCCATGGTCAATAGGGGGTCAAGCCCTTTTCAAATTTTATCAAGTGGGTATTTCCATTTGACCTTAATAGCTGGGAGGGTAGATGGTGTTTTCCAGTGAAGAATAATAGAAGGTAGGTCTGAGTTATTGTAAATATTAAAGAGATTTAATGTAGTTAAGGTTTTTGCCACATATTGGGGGTGGGGTACATTCCTGGATATTGGGGGTGGGGTACATTCCTCCTTTATATTTGTTTAATTGAGCCTTAAGTGTTTGATGGACCCTCTCGACAATGCCTTGTCCCTGTGGATTATAGGGAATGCTTGTGGTATGAGTAATGTTCCAGAGGGAACAAAAATCTTTAAATTGTTTGCTGGTAAATGTATTCCCATTGTCAGTTTTCATTTGAAGAGGTAAGCCCATTACAACAAAACAGGAGAGCATATGGCTTATAAGGTTTTTAGAGATTTCTCCTGTCTGAGCTGTTGCCCACATAAATTTTTGCTTGCCAAAGTTTAATAAGTAGGTGACATTGATTTGCCAAAGAGCACTGGCTTGTAAGCCTTGGGGGTTATCCCCAATTGTTTGAATAGCAGGTGTTTTTATGAGACTTGCACAGGAAGAACATGTAGCAAGGATATGTTTCAACTGTGGTAAAGGAACATCAGGAAATCGAGCTCGAAGGTCTTAAGATTAACATGGCTTAGGGAATGAAAGTCAGCAGGATCAGAGACAGAGACTAGGAGAGTTCCTGTGGAGGCAAGGTGGTCAGCTGCAACATTCCCTTCAGACAGGGAACCAGGAAGAGGGCTGTGGGAATGAAGGTGTTGACTATACAGTGGTTGGGTTCGAGAACAGAGCTTAGAGGCATTTTGAATCAAGAGAGGGGGAAGTGGGTTGTCATCAACTCTCACTTAAGAACGAGCAAGCCATGGAAGTAAGTTAACAGTATACACACTGTCAGAAAAAAGGTTGAAGGATTCTGGTACAGCTTTTAATGCAAGGAAAACAGCATAAAGTTCTTTGTACTGAGGGGAATTATCAGGAAGCTCAGTAAAGAGAGGTTTAGATTGCTTGTCTGGGTAATATATAAGGGCAGCAGCTCCCTTTTTTCCACCATCAGTGAAGACTGTAGGAGCAGAGGGGATGGGATCTCGAGAGAAAAGTTTAGGAACTAGTAGAGGCAAAAGAGGTAAAGAAGCTATCAATTTATTAGAAGGAAAATGGTTATCTATTTGTCCTGGAAACCCCACGAAGTTTATGGCAAAATGGGAATGATGGTATATGAGCCACTCTGTATCTGTGAGAGAAAAGGGAAGAATAATTAAATCCGGTTCTTTCCCTAAGAGCTGCACAGATCTATTTCTTCCTTGGTGAACCATGAATGCTAATGTGTCTATCTCAGTGAGGAGTCTTGGAGCTCCGCCTACTGGTGTGTGAAGCCACTCGAGAACCTCATGGTTCTGCCACAGTGCCCCCACTACTATGGGGGTGGAATTAAAGATTAGAAGGTTTACTGAAGAGGAGGGAGAGAATCGAACAAGGTGCATGTCCTGGAGGGCCTGGTTAACCCTTTCCAGTTCCAAGAAGGCCTCAGGAGTTAACCTACATTTTGAGGAGAGCTGTTTGTTTCCTTTTAACAGGTCAAACAGTGGTTGGAGGCATCTAGTAGGCAGATAAAGATACTGCCTAAGCCAATTTAAATTTCCAAGAAAACTTTGTAAAGAAGCAAGAGTAAGGTTAGAAGGAAAAGTAACACTAGGTTTTATGGGACGAATTTGCATTAGAGAAACCTCTGAACCTAAGAAAGATATTGGAGGAATTAGATTTATTTTCTCAGAAGTCACATTAAGTCCACTTTTCTTTAAGGCAGGAATGAGAAAATCACGTAGGGCACAGAGATCTGTAGCTAATTCTTCCCAAATTAAGACGTCATCCATGTAGTGAAAACATTAAGACCCTTATGAATATATGGGAAAATGGCAGATTTAACATCCTCTTGACAAATTGTAGGACTATTGGCCATGCCCTGTGGCAGTATCACCCATTCAAATCTATCAGCAGGGCTGGCATTATTTATAGAAGGAACAGAGAAGGCAAAATGTTTACAATCTTGCGAATGCAAGGGAATAGAGAAAAAACAATCTTGTATATCAATAGCTATGATAGGAATTCCCATGGAAATTGCAGAAGCAAGAGGCAAACCCCTTTGGGGGGAGCCCTAGACCTGCATGGTTTTATTTACTGCACGGAGATCTTGGAGGAGGCACCATTTTCCCGAGTGCTTTTTAATCACAGACAGGAGTATTCCATGGGCTTCTGGAATGATGGATGTGTCCCAAGGACAACTGCTCTTGGATGAGCTCTTCTAAAATTTCTAGCTTATCCCTAGGCAAAGGCCACTGTTCCACCCAGACAGGCTCATTAGAAAGCCAGTCTAAGCAGGGAGTTTAATTACGAACAGTGGCAGTTAGTATTGGGGGTGCTGATTAGATCTAATCTTACAGGAGCAGCTGTTATGCTCTGCAGAGGCATCTGTGGATACCCTAACATCAATACATTCCAGAAGATCCCTGCCCAGTAGGTTGGTGCTAATATCAGCTACCAAAGGCGGAAGTGTTCAGTAGTACCTTCAGGGTCTTCCCACATGAGCAAATCTCTTGTGAGAAAGGCTTGGGTCAACCCTCCAACTCCATGTAAAAGGGGTCCTGGTTGGAGTCCCCAATTTTGGGGAACCTCTGCTTGCCTTAAAATCATCTTTTCTGCCCCCGTGTCAATCAAACATTTAAAAGAAATATTGCCAATCCTTATTGTTATAGTAGGGTGACCTCGTTCTAAAACAGGAGTGGTCCACAAAATCTCAGGCCCTGAATTTGTATCATTCAGGGGCGTGCCACTTTATGAAACTTGGACCAACAATCTATCCTCCAATGAAAACCTTTCTGACATCTAGGACAAGGTGTTCATGGCCTCTGGCTCCCTGATTGAAGGCAGGGTTGCCCTGACTGGAGGCAGGGTTGCCCTGAATGAAGGCGGGGTTGTCCTGACTGGAGGCGTGGTTGGCCTGACTGGAGGTGGGGTTGCAGCTTATCTGGACATTGGTTGTTCCAATGCCCTTGGCGACCACACTGAAGGCAGGCCCCATTTTGATTATGTGGGGTAACTGCATAAGCCTGTGTCATAATGGGTAAGAGCCTGGTCTAAGTTCCTGTGTCACTAAAATCCATATGTCTGGGTGTTGGTGTTTAAGACTGAGGCATGTCTGACGGAATTCTGGAATCATGCCATCCCAGACAATAGAATGCAGGAGGAGAGAACGGACTTCAGGATTATAAATCTTTCTCTATAAGGTTGACCACACCCTGGCAATGAAGTTAGCCAGGGATTCATCGGTTTCTTGGTGAAGGGAGTTAATGGGGACTGAGGCCTCTCCTGTGGATGGAGTTAACCTCTACCATGCTTGTGTTGTGCAGATGCATACCTGTTAAAAATAACCAGTTGAAAACTTGGCTTATGCCTGATGAATTCCAGTTTAAACTCTCCTGCTCCAAATAATGCATTAAAATTCCATTCTAGCTGTTTGTGACTATTTTTCTGGGATTTTTTATTTTTATTTATTTTATTTTTTTTATTTTTATTTATTTTTTTTTCCCTCCAGGGTTATTGCTGGGCTCGGTGCCTGCACCATGAATCCACCGCTCCTGGAGGCCATTTTTCCCCCTTTTTGTTGCCCTAGTTGTTGCAGCCTTGTTGCGGTCAGGAAAGCATGCCTCCCATTGCAGGTAGAGGGGGTCTGGGAGCGCATCAAGAGCTAAGTTCCTCCAATATTGGGGGGTATTGAGGTGCTGGAAAAAGCCTCATAAAATGGACTTGGTCCATGGGGCATGAATTCCGTCCTCCTTCATGGCCTGCCTGAGTTCTCTGACTTCTTTGGAGGAGTATGGATGCCACACCTGAGGGTTTTGTTTATTGGGGGCCACATTTACTGGGAAGGTGTGGACTTGGTTTGATGATGAGCTATCAGCAGGGGAAGGAGTCATGGAAGTGGAAGCCACTGAGGAAGTGGCTTCCAGAGAAGCCAAACAGGTGTCTGCCAAAATAGAACTCTTGGGGCAAACTGCAGAGGAATTAGGGTGGTTAAGTGCTGAGAACATCTCTTTTAACTCTTGTAACTCAGCTTCAAGGTCTCTTAATGATGAGGTATCAGTGGGGGAGAAGAGTCATGGAAGTGGAAGCCATTGGAGTAGTGGCTGCCGGAGAAACCAAATGTGTCTGTGGAAGCAGAACTCTCGGGGAAAACTGTGGAAGGCTTAGGGTGTTTAAGTGCCAAGAACATATCCTTTAACTCTTATATCTCTGCCTCAATGTCTCTTAACCTTTTGGCAGGGTGTCTTATACATATCCCGAAAGTTACAAACATAGCCAAGAGAACCCACGGTACAGCTCCAATTAAAGCATCTCCAACATAGAGAGCCTGTCCCATGAGAAAATAATAGAGTGTCTGGGATGCCTCCTTGTAAAACAGAAGGAATCCCATGGTGGCAGCAGTCAGGCAGCTGTTTCTTACCTGTGTCTGGGCAGCGGGAGAGTTGGACAGGGTCTTGCATCTCCTCAGGCTGCAGCGGGGACCCATGACTCTTCAGGTGGCTGCACGAACAGTCACCCAAAGACAGGCTGGCCCAGCACTGCCAGTGGGGCAGCTGCAGGTATGTCCCAGAGGCCCCGGCTCCACCGGCAGGGGTAGCTTCTCTGGACCTCAGGCAGGCTGGCAGGAATGTGGGCCTGTCAGGTGCACTCTGGGTGCCAGGTGGAGAGAGAATATCCAGCGGCAGGGTGCGATGGAGAGAGAATATCTAAGAGCAGAGGGAACACAAATCCTTATTGTTGGGTCAGATGGGTAGTTCAGGCCACGTGGAGCCAGCCAAAAAAATTGGCTGTGTCCTCCTACCTCACCACTGGGCAAGAGAGAGCAAGCGAGTGGTAGGGGAGTAGGCAGACATTTTAGGTCAACACCCCGGATTAATGTGTCAGGACAGGATTATTTGGGGGAAAGCCCTGAAAGTACCATAATTCTCTGTGTAGGGTGGCAGGGACTTGGGGAGATATATGCACAGCACTTATTTTTCTCTCATATTTGAAGGATAATTTTGCAAGATACAATATTCATGGCTGGAATTTCCTCTGTGGAAGATTATAATTCATCTATAAACCAGGAAAAAGGAGATGAAAGGACAAAGGTAAAGGAAATATGTAAGTCTTCCAGCTCCCCAACACACATCTTCTAGGTTAGTGGTGGCCTGTCTGAGAAAAATAATGCAGAGTCAAAGATGTCCACCTGTGGAGTCAAACTTACCATTCAAGATTCCGAAGCTGAACCTTTTGTCAGAACTCAGTGGGAAGTCATCTAAAACTGCCTCAGTGGATTTCAGCTGAAGACATTACCAAGCTATAGTTTGGTGGAGTATCTGTTCCCTAGTTTGACCTGACTTACAGGTTGTCTGTTTGATATTTAGTTATTAGTTTGTTGTTGACTAAGGGTTTTTTTTTGTAATTTATCCTGTGGAAGGCATTTGTGTGGAATTGTGTTTGCCCTCACCCTCTTTTTTTTTTATATTTTTATTCTTCTTTGTTGGGCTAGCTTCATGGGCGGGAGAGAGAGATGACCAGGGGACTCATGGATGACTGGTACACAATTCAGTCTTTATTCATGTGGAATGCAGCACAATCTAAGCTATCTCTAATCACAATCCTGTCCTTACTTATCCTGAGGCAAAAGTGTCAGGTCTGAAGAGGATGTATGTAGGATAGGGGGTGGGGAGAAAGAAAAAGCGTGCAAAACAGTGAGGATAAAACCAAAGCCCTAGAGGCAGGGCAGTGCTTAGTTAACAGTGGTTATGTAAATATAATACAGTGTTAAGCAGGGGGGATTAAACCAATGAAACAGAGGGGGTCTTAGAAGCAGAATTTAGAAGCATACCAACACTTCTTTCTCTCTGGTTTGATCAATCTTTGCTTTCACTTTTGTTGTAGTTGTTATAGTGGGTATAGTGCTATAGTGGGGTAGGGGGAACTGTGTTCTCTTTTATTGGAGGGGCTTGGTCTTATGTGGCTGGGGATTTCTGTTTGTTTGTTTTTGTTTATTTTCCTTTTCTTTTAATCTTTTTTTTCTTCTTTCTAGTTTACATAATCTTCACTTTTGTTGCTGTTGTTGTATTTGATAAAGTTTGTGATTTCATTTGTGATACCTTGGCTTTTCCTCACAAAACACAATAAATGAACAGCAATATCCAGTACAAAAAAACACATCAACAAAACTGTTAAATAAGAAAAAAAAAGTTAATTCAACTACAGAAATGAGTCAGAAGAGGATCCCAGGAAAACCTCCAAGAAAGCCAAAAGGAAATAAAAAGGAGAAAAATATCCAAATATTAATTGATACATTAATCTCTAGAGTGATGAAGTGTTTTGAGGAAATAATGATCAGGAATAGGGAAGTAACCAATGAGAACCTGATAGAAAACATGAACTATCTCAAGGTAACTAGAAAACTGAAAGCTGAAATTTGTTCAGCTTAATGACCAGCTAAAAGAACAAACTAATACTATAAATGGACAAGGTAAAAAAAGATATTGAGAGACACTGAAAAAAACAACTAATAGATATAGGATGACCTCAAAAGAAGTAACATATTCATAATTGGACTACCAGAGAATGGAAGAGAGGAAGAGGAAGGAAGTATCCTTGAGGAAATAATAGAAGAAAATCTCACCACCACAAATATCAGTAAAGAAATCAAGGTTCAAGAAGTCCAGAGACTTCCAAACCAAATCAACCCAGACCTAACGACAGGAAGACACATCATAGTTACAATGGAAAGGAGTAAGGATAAAGAAAAGATCTTCAAGTCTGAAAGAGAAAAACAAAAAGTCATATATATAGGAAAACCCATAAGACTATCAGGAGACATCCCCAAACAACTCTAAAATCCATAAGGAATGGCAAGATTTCTATCAAGCTCTCAATACAAAAGGGTTTCAACCAGGAATATCCCGATAGGCTGTTAATTTAGACTAGATGTAGGAATAAAAGCCTTTTTAGACAAGCAACAGTTAAAGAAAACAACTATCACCAAGCCTTCCCTTAAATAGTTTCTAAAAGGCCTCCTAAAAACACCAAAAACACTTGTCATATATCAGAACACTCAAAAAAGTGTTGAATAATGACAATGCAATACCTTAAATCCATAATATCAGTAATTGTCATTTTCTTAAAGTCACCCATTAAAAGGCACAGAGTAGGAAGATAAATCAGAAAACACAGACCAACCATTTGCTGTCTTCAGGAATCCCAGCTGACTCAAAAAGACAAACACAAACTCAGAGTGAAATAATTGAAAACTATCAAACTAGCTAGTACACCACAAAAAAATATGCAGGAACAGGTACACTCATCTCTAATACAATAGACATTAAAATAAATAAAGTTATAAAAGATAGGTATGGACATTACAAGCTGATCAGGGTATCAATCAACCAAGAAGACTTATCAATTATTAACATATGTGCACCCCATGAAGCTCCATGAAAAATACATCAAACACTGAAAGAGCTACAAAAATAAATCAATAACAACACAGTAATAGTAAGAAACTTCAGCATCGCATTCTCACACTTAGAGAGATCATCTAGGCAGAGAATCAAAAAGAAGCAGAATTAATTGAAGAGATGGATATATTAGATCTTCTGAACATTTTCACCATTCTTCACCCCAAGAAATTTGAATACACATTCTTTTCAAAACCACTTGGAACATTCTCAATGATAGATCACATGTTAGGCCACAAACAGGCAAAGACAGTATCAACAAATTTAAGAGTACTGAAATCATCCCAGCATCTTCTCAGACCATAGTGGAATAAAGCTAAAACTTAACAACAAACAGAAAATTAATAAAAGTTCCAAAATATGGATATTCAAAAACATACTGCTTAACAAACACTAGGTCAAATAGGAACTCAAGGAAGAAATTCAAAATATATTTGCAGAAGATAGGATAGTATACATAGAAAAACCTAGAATCAAAGGGCCAGGAGGTTGAGCACCTGGTTAAGCACTCACATCACAGTGAGCAAGGACCTGGACTCAAGCCCCTGGTCCCTGCCTGCAAAAGGAAAACTTAAAGAGTGGTGAAGCATGGTTGAAAGGCTCTCTATGTCTCTTCCCATCTCTATCTCCCCTCCCCTCTCAATTTCTCTCTGTCTCTATCTAATAATAAATACATAAAAATATAAAGAAAGAATTTAGTAAAAAAGAAAGAAAAGAAAAACCTAGAATCAAATGAAAATGAAGACATAAGCTATAAAAATATTTGGGACATAGCTAAAGCAGTACTTAGAGGGAAATTTAAAGCTATACAATACACATTAGGAAACAAGAAAAAGCTAAATAGCCAGAGTGCATGAAAGAGAATAGGAAAAAGGAACCCTAGAGTACCCAAAAGTACTGAAATAACAAATTTATGGTAGAAATAAATAGCATTGAAATAAGAGAAACATACAAAAGTCAACAAAGCCAAATGTTGGTTCTTTGGAGAAATAAACATAATTGACAAACCTTTAGTCAGACTCACTACAAAACTTAATTAAAAGAGAGAGAGAAGACTCAAATAAATAGGATTGTAAATTTTAGGGGAGCTATCACAACAGACACCACAGAAATCCAAAATATCATGCAAAAATTCTACAAACAACTAAATACTAACAAGCTAGAGAACATGAAAGAAATGGAAAATTTTCTTGAAACATATACCCTCCCAAAACTGAACCAGGAAGACATACAAAACCTAAGGGGACCAATTACAGACAAAGAAATAGAAAAAGATATTAATAACATTCCCAATAATAAAAGTCCAGGACCAGATGGCTTTATAAATTTAATGAATTCTGCAAAAATTTCAGAAACAATTGGTACTTCTACTTAAAAAGATTTTCCAAAAAAAAAAGAAAAAAAAGAAAATTCAGGAATACTCCCACCTCCTATGAAGCAAACATCACTCTGGTACCAAAAGCAGATAGGGACAGAAAAGAAAAAGAAAAAAAAAAGGAAAACTACAGACCAATAACTCTGATGAACAAAGATGATGAACAAAAATACTAAAATACTGAACAAAATCCTAGCCACAGAATTTTCTGTGGAATTGTACCCCTCTTATCCTATGATCTTGTCAATATTTTCATTTTATAAATAATTTTTTTAATTTAAAAATCAAAGTGTGATTTATCCCAGGAATGCAAGATTGGTTCAATGTATGTAAATCAAACAATGTGATTATCCACATCAATAAAAGCAAGACCAAAAACCACATGATTTTCTCAATAGATGCAGAGAAAGCCTTTGACAAAATGCAACATGCCTTCATGGTCAAAACATAACAAAAAATGGGAATAGATGGAAAATTCCTTAATATGGTGAAGTCTACAGAAAACCTAAAGCCAATATCATACACAATGGGGAGAAGCTGAAAGCATTCCCCCTCAGACTGGAGACTAGACAGGGCTCATTGCTATCACCAGTACTCTACAAAACAGTATTAGAAGTTCTCACCATAGTGATCAGTCAAGAGAAAGGAGTCAAGGGAATACAGATTGGAATGGAAGAAGTCAAACTCTCACTCTTTGCAGAATATATGATAGTATACATAGAAAAACCTAAAGAATCAAGCAAAAATCTTCTGGAAATTAATAGGTAATAGAGCAAGGTATCATTCTACAAAATCAATGTACAAATACCAGTAATATTTCTTCACACAAACACTGAATCAGAAGAGGAGGATATAAAGACATCAGCCCCATTCACTGTTAAAGAAAAATTAATAAAGTATCTAGGAATAGACTTTACCAAAGATGTGGAAGAACTGTATACAAAAAACTATGATTTAATATTCTAGGAAATAGAAAATAATACAAGGAAATGAAAAGATATCCCATGCTAACTGATTGGATGGATGGATGTCATCAAAATGAATATTCTACCCAGAGACATACACAAATATAGTGTAGAACCCATAAAAGTCCTACCAAGTTTCTTTAAGAGAATAGACAAAAATCACAGTCATTCTGGGACCAGAAAATACCTAGAAATGTCAAAAGAATGAAACTGAACAACTTTATCTAACCAAAAAAAAATTCAACTCCAAATAGATCAAGGATCCGAATGTTATACCAGAAACTTGGAGTATACATAGAATAAAATATTGTGGAACACTTTCCTAACTAAATCTCAAAGATATATTCTATAATATAAACCCAAGTGCAAGCAATAAAAAAAGAAAAACAAATGAATGGGACTACATCAAACTGAAAAGCTGCACAGCAAAAGAAATCATCACCCTAACAAAGAGACCACTCACAGAATGGAAGAAGATCTTTACATGTTTTATATAGCAGACAAGAGGCTAATAATCAAAATATATAAAGAGCTCACCAAACTTAGCAACAAAAGAACAAATGACAAAATTCAAAAGTGGATAAAGGCTATGAACAGGATACACACTACAGAAGAGAAATAAAAGGACAACAAACATGAAAAATTGCTTCAAGTCACTGATTGTCAGAGAAATGCAAATACAGACAACAATGAGATACAACCTCACTCCTGTAAGAATTTCATTCATCGGGAGTCGGGCTGTAGCGCAGTGGATTAAGCGCAGGTGGCGCAAAGCACAAGGACCAGCATAAGGATCCCGGTTCGAACCCCAGCTCCCCACCTGCAGGGGAGTCGCTTCACAGGCGGTGAAGCAGGTCTGCAGGTGTCTATCTTTCTCTCCTCCTCTCTGTCTTCCCCTTCTCTCTCCATTTCTCTCTGTCCTATCCAACAATGACAACAACAATAATAACTACAACAATAAAACAACAAGGGCAACAGAAGGGAATAAATAAATAAAATAAATATTTTTAAAAAAAGAATTTCATTCATCAGAAATGACAGCAACAACAAATGCTGGAAAGGTTGTCAGGAGAAGACCCTCCTACACTGCTGGTGGGTATGTAAACTGGTCAGACACCTGTGGAAAATAGTCTGGAGAACCCTCAAAAGGCAAGAAATAGATCTTACTTATGACTCAATAATTCCTCTCCTAGAGATATAACCTCAGGTGCCAAGCACATCTATTCTAAAAGGTACGACTATGTTCATAGCAGCACAGTTCATAGCCAAAACCTGGAAGCAATCCAGGTGCCCAACAACAGATAAATGACTGAGAAAGTTGTGATATATATACTCAATGTAATACTACCCAGATAATAATAATTAACCCACCTTCTCTGACCTACCTTGAATGGAGCTAGAAGGATTTATTGGTATATTGCACCAAAGTGAAAGACTTGAGGGTAGGGGGTGATTTTGTTCAGTATTTTAGCGCCTTTATTCTATTCTATTGGCCTGTAGTTTTCTAGTTTTCCTTTTTTTTTTTTTTTTTTTGTCTCTATCTGATTTTGGTATCAGAGTGATGGTTACTTCATAGAAGGTGGGAGTATTCCTGAATTTTCAGTTTTTTGGAAGAGCTTTTTAAGTATAAGTACCAACTGTTTCTGAAAGTTTTGCATATGGGTCTGTTCTAACAAAAGAGTTTGTTATGTTCCTGAATCTGGGAGTGCCTTTCTAATAGCTATTTAGCTTCTATTCACACCCCTGGAGGACTGCCATGGAAGGTTTGGGTCCTCTCTACTTCTTTTTGCCCAGAGATCATTTGCCCAGGCAGCAGAGTCTTGTGGAAAGAGGTAAAGATTCAGTGTGATGGTGGTAGAGGTTCACTCCATGTTCTCCAGCTTAAGAGTAATAATCATTTGCTGTTAATCACCCATCTCCACCAGCTTGTGAAACTATCACTGGATGAAATTATACCAACATAGAGTAGAAATCAGAAATGAAAGCAAAGGGGAGAGCACCTTAGGAAGGAGTGTTATTTAATCACCTCAGCTCTGACCAGGGCAGAAAGACAAGAAGCATTTAGATATTTCACTCATATCAATGATCTGTTGAAGTTGCTTCTGTGTGCTCCTTTCACCCATTTCTGTCCAGGGAAGAGACTCCTGGCATAATGCCTCCCACACTGGCATTCCTCAGATGACATTAATCCCTATAATGGACTACATAGGATGGAAATAAAATGTAGGTGTTTCTAAGGCAAGTAAGTGGATGAGCAGAATATGAAGTTGAAGAGAAGAGATGGTCTGCATTATTTCAAGCTTGTGATCACATCTCACATGCTCTATTGAGCCAGTGAACAAAGAAGTCCTAGAAAAACTGGTGTTGGCATGTGTGGGACTATGTGATAGCTTGGTAGAGCATAGGGGAGCTCTCCCAACCTTGGATGGAGGTCTGGATAGACACCCCACTTGTAAGTCTCTCTCGTCATAGAGGTGAGCCAAGAGGGAAAAAGTCTCCCAGACTAAGCTTGCCTTGTTAGTCTCTCAAGCCCACAGAAACCCCAATACTGACCTCATTAACTGCAGGCTACTTGGCCACCTACTTTAAGATTCACTTACTCAAAGTTCACAGAGGAGAACACACCTTATCACACACTCCTAGCAGTGCCCTTTGATGTCCTTAATTTGCTTATCTTCTCTCTATCTTGCCTTATCTGGTTCAACCCCTCTCCTCCCCGCAAACGCCTTTGGGTAATTAAATGCCTGCATCAGGAGACTAATTATCTTGACCTTTATGTATCTGCATCAATTCTTGTAATACCAGCTCCCTACCATAGGGGCAAGCTGACCTTTAAGAAACCTGTAATTTCTGACCTATTTGAATTATGTTCCCTGTTTGGTTTTCTATTTAACTTATGTCCACCTGCTAGTAAAGGAGACTTGAGACCTGAGACCTGAGATCTGAGATCTGAGCATGCTGCAGGTCTCCCTGGTGTCTTTACTTTGTGTCATCCCTTGTGCAAGTGAGAAAGAACCGGTTCATTACCTTTCTCCTGGAGATCACCCCACCAGAGACCCCGACATCTGGTGCCCATAGTGTGGGGCTAAATTACCTGACCCCAAGATAAAAGTTGGCCCAAGAGGCATTGTGTGCATCACCCGGTTGAAAACACCAGCAAACTGGAGGGGAACAGGATCATGGCTCCAGGAAATCAAGAGAAAAATCGAAGCACATTGGAAGGTAACCCCATGGCTCCCATTTTGAGCCTCCTGTGATCTTTCCTTCTCTCTGTTTTTTCACCCTCCAGGGAAGCTTGTGGAAAGAACACAGAGGAGAAACCTCAGTAGATCAGAACCCTGGCCAGGCTCTGAGAAACTGAGTGTCCTTCCCTGTTTAATCTTAACGAGTCTGACCTAATTTTCCTCCTCTCCCACTTTTGTGGCATTTGTTCTAGACTCTCACCTAATTTCTGAGTTAAACAGACATTACCTACACAGTTCTTTAATTGCTGCATTAAAGCAGTGTGCCAAGAAAGCTGCCCTATGAGGTAGCACTCCTCCACAGATTCAGTGGAGGGTGGAACCCCACTGGTCCCCTGACACCGATCCCCATAAAGGGAGACGGGTCAGACATGTAAAGTGGACCTAGGCATAGTCTTGAAACTGCTATTCCCTGCCTAAAAGGAAAAAACCAAAAGATCCAGCTTTTTTCCTCTGCTCAGATGGCAGCCAGAGCTCTCAGAACATGTTAAACCAATTCTGAGCAACATCTTATCTGGCTAGTCAGCTATTCTTTAAAGAAAAAAAGAAATCAACTAAACAAGACATTCCCTCTAATGTAAAGCTACTATTCAGAGAGCCAGCACACACTTTTGATAGAAATTTATTTGTTTCTTAAAAATCTAAAATGCACCTTAGCCCAGAAACTTCCAAAGATTTTTCTCTGCATGCTATGGTAAACTAAGCCCGCCTGTTCCATTCATGCAGCCAATCACGTCATAGATCTACTGCACCACAGATGGCAAAGACTTCATTCAATCATTCCCCTAGCCATGCCTGCCCCTCCTTGGGCAGGGTAGTTGCTGTGAGCTAAAAATCCAAAACTGCTTTTCAAAGGAAAAATTTTCTTTTCACCAAGACTGCCTGATTTAAGTGTAAGTCTGTGTGCTAACCTTGTTTTCATTAATGTGTGTTAACCCCTAAGTAACTTATATTTCAAATAAGATTTAGTTTAACTAAATGTGGTTTTAAAGATTCCAACTCATAGAGTTGGCATACCTTTACCGAACTAGAATATAGGACAGTTCTGTCCTTCCGATAGCTAATATCAACATCAATTCATTGGTTAGATATTTTCTGAAGATCTCTAGGTGTGGTAAGATGCCTTTTCAGTCTCTCTCACTCTTGTGAGAATTCTAAATCTTACCAGCACCCCAATACCAACTGCCACTGTTTGTAACAAACTCCACATTTGGACTGGCTTTCTAATAACTCAGTCTGGGTGGAGTAGTGGCCTTGCCAGGAAAAAAGGGTTAAACATGGTTTTCCTGGCCTGATAATTTTTTTTAATATTCGGCAAATTTGATTTAACAAAATTATTTATTCTAAAATGCCATCTAAAAGAAAATGTAACAGTAAGAATTTATTTTGAACATTTAAGCTGTGAGGTTTATCTTAGCCTTTTAAGTTACCTATCCAAATCAAAGTGAAAGATAAATTAAGTTGTGTACCCACCCTTGTTCATAGCTGCCCTAAGGGTGTGATAAGCTTTGTGATAAGCAAAGATCCTACCAGCCTGGTGCAGCTCAGGCAGATTTCATAATAGAGAATTTAAGCTTCAGCTTTATGCATAGTTCACCCTTGTACCCATCCCTTAAGTTTTTCAAAACGTTCTTGAAAGAGGTGCATCTACAACCCCTCTTCACAGTCACTTAAGATCCCATGGCCTTGCCTTCTCCTGGGCAGAAGGGAAGTTTAGACATGCAACCTGTCTAGGTCTCTCCCACTGCTTTGAAGCTGCTGCAGATGATCCCAATTTCCAAGAAATGCACCTGCTTCAGGTCCTACCTATGTGTTTGTCTCTTGTATACAAACTCTCCCCACCCCCTCACAACCTGTCATGACAAAATTTCTAGAGAGGGTTCTGAATTCCACTTTCCCATTTGCATGTAGGTTTACTGCCATCTAGTGGGCACACGGTATAAACCAAACTCATACTCCATCCCAGTTTTAGGAGGAAAAAACCCTTTCTTTTTCAATTCAAGAGGGTCTAAAAACTACCATCAAAGACTACTCAAAATTTATGTGTTTTCATGTAATGATATAAATTCCTGTAAACATAAACATAAAAATAAAATAAAACCTGCACACATTAGTATCAGAGATATTCTACCTTAGGAAGACTAAGGAGCCATAACAAAGGGAAAGTGGGAAAGGAGAGAGAAGGAAGAGATATGGGAGAATACGATGCAAATTCTGGGTCTGTAGTCACAAAGACATGGATGAGATGGGGAAGTTTAAGTTTAAGTTATTGAGACAAGGGTGTATTGCACTTCCCCTCACCTCACCTCGAATGTCTCTCCTTCACTTGAGATAAGGATGGGGAGGGGGCTTTACTTTCACAAGTGAATAGAAATGCTGGTCCTACAGGAGATTATCTGTTCCCCACCAGGTGGCATACCTTCCTTGTTTGTGAATATATACTTAACCTCACTCTAACCTGCGTCTACCAGTTACCATAGCAGTTCTCAATGGACAAAAGGCATAGCTGGACTGGCAGCAAGGAATACAGGACCCTGTCCAACCCAAGGCATTGAATGGGATTCTATTCTTAAACTTCCCTCCCTTTCCTGCCTTTTGTTCCAGCCTCTTCCCTTACTTTAAGACTCCTATTCCATTTGGAAGAAATGTCTTTCTAATGAAAGAAATCTAGCCAGGACCATGGTAGCTCTTGCCTCATCCTCCATAAGGCTTTCAGACATGAATCCCATCCCTGAGCCACTACCTCCAGTAAGAACTGCTCAGGTGATGACGAAGCTATTAAGCAAATTCATTATTGACTACTTCACATTAGATTCCACTTTTTCTCTTTGATTCCAACACAACTAATAAAAACACACTTTATCTTCTCAGATTTATAGGCTCATAAAGCTGCTTACATGTCCCTGAGGGAACTGGTATTAAAGCAGAATTAAACATTTCTAGTGTAAAGCCTGCTCACGTAACAGGCTGGGTGTGGGGGAGATAGTGAGAAAGAAGGGGAGGATTGATTCAAGGACAAGAAATAAACTGAAGTAAAAACTTGGAAAAAATATGGCTTTCATATATTGTAAAAGAATAAAAGCCTCATAAAATGTTATCACTAGACATGGGGAGTTCATAATGTCACCTACTGTGGACTCTTGGAACAATTTTCTGAGAGATGAAAGTCGTTAAGTAAAAGTGAGCATGGATGGAGGTTGAATGGGTAGAGGAGAGTGTATATGGAGGCTTTGCACAAGGTGGATGCAGAAGTTGCAGCAAAAAAGTAGACACCTCCTGGACATTGAACCATTTGTCCTTTAAAGGAAAAAGTTCAGCAGACTTATGTTTAACATACAGAGTCTGAGGAAGTGGAAATTAGTACAGACTCTTAATCAATTTGTTATAATATGTTAATTTTTTCCTGTTAATTAGGAACAAAAACCCTAGTTACTTTCTTTTCCAAATGATTACAGAAATGAAAGAGAACAAGATGAGATATGGTGAGAAGATTTCCTTGGTTCAAAGCAAATATTTGGAAGTTAGGTCTGCCTTTTCTTTCTTTATAACTAAGCCAACTCCTTCACCAATCTTACAGATTCTACCTCAGAAATATTCTTCTTTTTTTCATTTTCAGAATATTATTCCATAATAGCAAACCAGTGTTATTTTTAATATAGAGATAGAGAGACATAGAGACATTGAGATTTACTTTAATGTGGTGGGGGTTGGGCTCAGAGCACAGTTGTGCATGCAAAAAAACAGCACTCTCCAAGACCACTATTATCTCTTACCCGGACCACTACTTTTGTTGTTGTTGTTAGCATCTTCCATTTTGCTTTTCTTCAGATAGCAACTGGAGTGAGCTTGTAAAAAACAATAATAAGAAGAATATTATGCTGTTCTTTGTCTAAAACTGTTTGGGGATAAAATTCAAAATCCCTAACTTGAACTGGAAGTCTGAATATAGTCAGACACATGTTTGCAAACTCACTTTACTATATGTAGCCTATAGATTCTTCCCAGTACACAAGGTTAATCCAGACCTGTTGCACATATCCTCATTTTGACTTTTAAGTTTTTCCCCACATGTTATATAACTACCTACCTCCCAACTCAAATTTTGTTTACTCTTCCACCAAATGTATATCACCTGTGTTCTGCTTTCTTTTCCCACAAAACCTACATCATAATTATGCTTATATATTTAATTTTATATTTGATTTTAATATTTTGGAGTTATGAAAGTTGGCATTATGCTGGAGCACAAGCCTTTCAACTTTGTCCTCTTAACACAATCCAACAAAATAACACAAAAAGACTTAATCAGAGCATAGCTAAAACAAACAAACAAACAAACAAAAACCAATCATTATCTGTAGGTGACATAAGCAATCAGCAGGCAATACAGGGAATAAGGCAAGAAATTTTAGTAAATATGAACGGGGGAGAGCACAAAATGAACATGGACTGTACATGGTGTATTGCACCAAATCAAATGACTCTGGGAAGGGAGAGAGAGTGGATAGTAAGAATATTTGGGGGAATTATTATATAATGAAATTTTATGCATATGTCAACGATTGCTCTGTAAAGCATTAAGTCCCTCAGTTAAAAAAAAAAAAAAGAAAAGAAATCTCAGCCAGAAACATGGTGTTCAGCAGCTTCAAAATGGCAAACAGTGCATGTGGCAGGCTTCTGGAAAGGAAAAGCTGTATGTTCTTTATTTAGCCTCAAGAGACTCCCTTGGGGGAAACTAAGTGTTAATTGAAAGGAAAGGTCAACTACATTCGCAGTAAGTGGTTGAACCTTAAAGATAGGGTAAGAAACTTGAGGGCAGAGATAGCCATTAATGCAATCTTGGCAAATCACATGACTTTCTTAGCAGCTCATGAATCTATAGAGACTTGAAAAATTTAAGAATTATCCCTGAGGGTCATCCTACAGGAAATGCAGTGCTGAACTGCCAGCAAGAATTTGTGTTTGTAGCAGAAAGTAAAATCAGCCAAACTACATGACAAAATTAAAGATTCAGTTAGCCAGGTTCCAGATTGGGGGGGAGGGGGTTCACTGCAGTCAAATCATGTAGGCTGTGCCAACTGGAGAATTTTTAGACCAAAGAGTCTAAAAAGGGTGGGGAATGATTGACATCCTACTACTTGACTCCGGCTCTGTTATAGATACACCAAGTGACACATTGGCACTTCACTTGTTGGGGGGCTGGGCCTACTTCCTGGGAAGTCCAGGCCATTGTTTCCATGAGAGTCTAAGCAGGTTGACACCAGAACCTCCCTCCTGTGGGTTGAGATATGGCAGGTCCCTCCTGACCTCTGGAATTTATGACTTGGACCCTCCGGACATGGGCACTCCTCTACACATGCCACCCTTCCTCCCTTTTTAAGCAAAGAGCATAAATAACTGTGTATGGCTAATTTGAAAATTGCCAGCAAATATCCAGATTGCTCAGGTGCTTCCCTTACCCCCTACCCTAAAGTGCCTGCAATCTACCTCTGGGAATATATACATTGTAAAGCTTGTGGTCAAACATTGTGTGGTAACATTTTACTTGTGATCAGTCTGTAGGTCAAAATGTGACTATGCATTGTGTTGCTCTGTGTTTAAGTTAATAATTACCTCAAGCTTACCCCCAAGCAATGGGTATATTTTCCTGCCTTTTCCCCCCAATAAATGAGTTGTCCCACTAAGGCTCTCCCAGAGCTGACTGCTTGTCTCCCTGAGCACTTTGCCCCAGCCATTCGGAGCCACCTCAGGACTCCAAGGGAGCCTCTCTGACCCTCATTTCCACTGGCTGGGGTGGTGAAGGGAGATCCGGAGTGACAGTCTGCATTCACTCCTTTGGCATTTTTCCTTTCCCCTACAACAACATATAATCAAAGAAAAAAATCAACAGTATAGCCACAATGATGATAGTAGAAACAAACCTGGCTATTTATACACATAAATACTAGTGTCCCTTTGGGTTGTTATTTATTAAATGATTTGTCCTGTTTATATATTACTCCCTTTAAACCACCAAGTTGCAGATGCTATTATGATTTCATCCTGACCTCCCTGGGCAGATGACCTTACCAAAGTGTCCTGGAACCTCACTTCTCCAGAACCCTGCCCTACTAGGGAAAGATAGCACAGGCATGGAGTATGGATCAACCTGCCAACTCCTATGTCCAGCAGAGAAACAGTTACAGAAATAAGAATTCCTACCTTTTATACACCCCAAAAATTTTGGTCCATACTTCCAAAAGGATAAATGATAGGATAAAATGACCAGAAGACCCTGAATCATAATTCTATCAGTGTCTATCACCAGGAACCTTGTTTTTTTATACCATCATTGAAAGTGAGGTGAATATGGAAAATATTGAAAACATCCAGGTATTGTTTCTTTTATCTGAGGGAAGAGAATAAAAAGAATGATGCTCAGAAGTAGCAATAAGTATAGGTGTAACTTAGAAAGGAAGTGAAGGCAGGGCCATAGGAAAAATATACAGATAGATAGACAGATAGAGAGTGATATATATATCCTGCAAAACTATCCAGGTGGTGGTGGTGGTTGAGTGCACATGTTACAATGTGCAAGAACCCAGGATCAAGCTCCCTATTCCCACCTGCAGGAGGAAAGCTTTGTGAGTGGTGAAGCAAGGCTGCAGGTGTCTCTCTGTCTCTCTGTCTCTCTGTCTCTCTTCCTCTCTGCCTCGCCCTTTCCTCTAAATTTCTAACTGTCTCTATCTGAAAATAAAGATAACTAAAAAGAAATTGAGTGGGGCTGGGAAGTAGAGAGGGAAAGAGACAGAGAGATACCTGCAGCCCTGCTTCACCACTCATGAGGCTTTCCCCCCTGCAGATGGAGACCAGGGGCTTTAACCTGGGTCCTTGCAAACAGTAATGTGAGTGCTTAGCCAGATGCACTACTGCCAGGCCCTTGTACTTAGTTTTAAAAGGCTTTTTTCTATATAGTAAATTTAATATAGCATACATGCTAACCACAAAACAAAGTATGGAGCAGACACCCACAGAATGTAAAAATAAAGAGAGAAGTAAAATAAGTACTATAGAAAACCATCCATAATAATTAAAAGATAGAAGAAACTATAAAAACAGAAAATAAAATAATGTCAGTGAATAAACCATATATATCAATAACCACCCTGAATATGTGTTGCCTAATTCACTAATCAAGAGACACAGAGTAGTTGGATAAATTTGAAAAAAAAAAAAGGGGGGGTGGATCCCAGTTGGCGACTGGAAAGTAGCAGCACCCATGGGCTCTGACATCAATTGCTAGAAAGCCTTGAAATCCTGGCCTTCATCAGGACAAGCAAGGATGCATATTAAACGTGGACCATGGAGGTGACTATAATTCAACTTGGGTTAAAAATTAGAGCAAAAAGAAAGGAAATTTCTTGATTATTTCTCTCAGGCCCCCTCTCCCCATAACCAGATGCCAGGGGGGTAGGGAGGTGCTGCTAGCAGGCTCCCCATTGAGCTCCTTTCTTAACCAAGATTCCTGACCTACCAGATGCCATTAAATCCTGCTTCCAAATTTCTAGGCTATTTTTGCTTTTCCTCTGAATAAGAGACTTAGACCCATTAGGTGTGACAATTAGCTAATCAAGCAAGTCTCACTCAGCCTGGGAAAGACTGCTTGAAAGTTTTTTTTTTCTTTTTTCTCATTTGTTTTGTATTGTGATTTCTTTCTCAATCAGCTGTCTAGATTCAATGTACATAGGCTAACTCGGAGCTGTCCAAGCTGCAGACCCACTGCTTGGGCTTTTTACTCTGTTCTATTTTACAAATACTATTATATATATATATATATATATATATATATATATATATATATATATATATATATGCATATCCCTTTCCCCCCATCTCTCAGGTTGACCAAAATTAACACTTAGTGTACTTTCCATTGCTAGGCAACAAGAATTATCACCCACTGTGAGAGAAACTTGTCTCACATTTCATACCTCTTCTATACACTATCGCACCTCTCCCACCTCCAAGCCAATTAAAAAAAAATGCAACTCTCCTTTCTCTGCTTTTTTTTCTGTTTCCTTCTTTTCTTTTTTATTTTCTCTCTTTTTTCCCCCATCTTCCTTTCTCCCTTCCTCTTCCCTCTGCCTTCCGAATTCACTGACACTTATTTGTGAACTATTTCAGGGAAGAAGTCTGACTCAGAGTAGACTCTCTTTGTGTGTGTGTGCCTCTGCTCTACTTCCCCTTCCCCTCTTGCTGCCCCTAGAATCTACAGTGGACAGTAGATTTGCATAATTGTCTATTCCTGCTATCCCTTTTTTCCTTTCTCTTTCTTTTTCATTAGATTTGGTTGCTAATTTTTCTTGAACTGGAGATATTGTGGGACTAACTGGTATTGGTTAAACTGCTTCACTCATTACTTTAGTTACTATTGTAATTTTTGAGGGTGGTGATTGCATTTGTCATAAAGGTATTTAGTATAGTGTGGCTTGTACATAAAACAAAACAACTGAAACAACAGAACATAAAAATAAAAACACATTAAATTGGGTAGATCAAGAGCAAATAAAACTGCTAATACAATGAATGAAGACAAGAGCCTAGAAGAAACTACAAATAAGCCAGTAGTAACCATAGATAAGAAAAGCATGCGGGCAATGATAAATTTATTAATCACAGACATGAAAACAACTTTTGCAGGAAAGGAATAGTAGTATTAGGGAAACAACAGATGAGACACTCAAGGAAAATACTAACTACCTTGAGGCAATTAGAGACTGAAAGCTGAAATAGCTGTAATGAAGAAAGCAGCCAAGGGAAGGGGAAGCAGACTAGCAGAAGCAGAAAACAGAATTAGCCAGACAGAGGATGAGCCAGATAAAACTAAGAAAGAGGTGAAAGAGCTCAGAAAGAGATTGAGAGACACAGAAAACAACAGCAGAGACATATGGGATGATGTCAAAAGAGGTAACATTCCTATAATTGGTCTGCCAGAGGAAGAAAGAGAGGAAGGGGAAGCAAACATTCTAGAGGAAATTATAGAAGAAAACTTCCCAGATCTAAACAAAAGAAAGAACATTAAGATCCAAGAGGCTCAGAGAGTCCCAAACAGAATCAACCCAGACCTGAAGACATCAAGACACATCAAAGTCACAATGAAAAGAAATGAGGATAAAGAAAGGATCCTAAAGGCTGCAAGAGAAAAACAAAACAATCAAATACAGGTGAAAACCCATAAGACTATCAGCAGACTTCTCCACCCAAACTTTAAAGGCCAGAAGAGAATGGCAAGATATCTATCGAGCCCTGAATGAAAAAGGGTTTCAACCAAGCATAATGTATCTCACTAGACTTTCAAACTAGATGGAGTCATCAAAACTTTCTCAAACAAACAACAGTTAAAGGAAGCAACTATCACCAAACAGGACCTGAAAGATGTTCTAAAAGACCTCTTATAAACAAACTTCACTATAATACTTGCAACATATCAAATAAAAACTTGTTGAACAATGGCACTACAACACATTAAATCCATAATATCAGTAAATGTCAATGGCTTAAGCTAACCTATCAAAAGGCACAGAGTGGGAGGATGGATCAGAAAACATAAGCCAACCATATGCTGCTTGCAAGAATCCCACTTGATCCAACAAGATAAATACAGACTTAAAGTGAAAGGATGGAAAACTATCCTGCAGGCTTATGGACCCAAAAAAAGGGAGGAACAGCCATTCTCATCTCTGACACAATAGATTTTAAATTAAATAAAGTAATAAAATATAGGCAAGGTCATTACATAATGATTAGAGGATCAATCAGCCAAGAAGATATAACAATTATTAACATCTATGCACCCAATAAGGGACCACCTACATACATCAAGTACTTTCTCAAAGGACTTCAAAAATACATCAATAGTAATACAATAATAGTGGGAGACTTTAACACCCCACTCTCACACTTAGACAAATCAACAAAACACAGAATCAAAAAAGAAACAAGAGAATTAAATGAAAAGATGGACAGACTAGACCTCTTGGACAATTTCAGAGCTCTTCACCACCCAAAACTGGAATACACATTCTTTTCAAATCCACACAGCACATACTCAAAGATAGACCACATGTTAGGCCACAAAGACAGCATCAACAAATTCAACAGCATTGAAATCATCCCAAGTATCTTCTCAGACCACAGCAGAGTAAAACTAACATTTAACAACAAACAGAAAATTATTAAAACTCACAGAATGTGGAAAATAACAACATACTGCTTAAGAAACACTGGGTCAGAGAGACACTCAAGCAGTAAATACAAATGTTGCAGGAAACAAATGAAAATGAAGACACAAGCTATCAAAACATTTTGGACATAGCTAAAGCAGTACTGAGAGGGAAACACATAGCCATACAATCACATATTAACGAACAAGAAAAAAAAACAAATAAACAACCATACTGCACACCTTAAGGACTTAGAGGAAGAGGAACAAAGGAACCCTAAAGCAACCAGAAGGACAGAAATCACTAAAATTAGAGCAGAAATAAACAACATCAAAAATAAGAGAACCATACAGAAGATCAATGAAGCCTAATGTTGGTTCTTTGAAAAATTAAACAAGATTGACAAACCCCTAGCCAGACTCACTAAACAAAAAAGGGAGAAGACTCAAATTCATAGAATTGTAAACGGTAGAGGACATATCACAACTGACAACACAGAAATCCAGAAAATCGTGCAAGACTTCTATGAAGAACTATAGGCCACCAAGCGAGAAAATCTGGAAGAAATGGAAGAACTCCTAGAAGCATATGCCCTTCCAACTGAACCAAGAAGAACTACAAAACCTAAATGCACCAGTCACAGACAAAGAAATCGAAACTCTTATTAAGAATCTCCCCAACAACAAAAGTCCTGGACCAGATGGCTTCACAAACGAATTCTACAAAAACTTCAGGGAACAGTAAATACCCATACTCCTAAAGGTTTTCCATAAGATCGAAGAAACAGGGACACCCTTCCTCCTTCTATGAAGCCAACATCACTCTGATACCAAAAGCAGATAGAGACACAACAAAAAAGGAAAACTACAGACAGATATCTCTGATTAACATAGATGCCAAAATATTAAACAAGATCTTGGCCAACCAGATACAGCAGCATATCAAAAAGATTGTTCATCACGACCAAGTGGGATTCATCCCAGGAATGCAAGGCTGGTTCAACATACATAAGTCTATCAATGTCATTCACCACATCAATAAAAGCAAAGCAAAAAACCACATGATTATCTCAATACATGCAGAGAAAGCCTTTGACAAAATCCAACACCCATTCATGCACAAAAACTCTACAAAAAATGTGAATAGATGGGAAATTCCTCAAGATAGTGGAATCCATATATAGCAAACCTACAGCCAACATCATACTCAATGGACAGAAATTGAAAGCACTTCACCTCAGATCAGGGACTAGACAGGGCTGCCCACTATCACCATTACACTTCAACATAGTATTGGAAGCGCTTGCCATAGCTATCAGGCAAGAGAAAGAAATCAAAGGAATACAGATAGGAAGGGAATAAGTCAAACTCTCACTATTTGCAGATGACATGATAGTATACATAGAAAAACCTAAAGAATCCAGCAGAAAACTACTGGAAGTTATTAGGCAATATAGCAAGGTATCAGGCTACAAAATCAATGTACAAAAATCAGTGGCATTTCTCTATGCAAACACTAAAACTGAAGAAGAAGACAACCAAAAATCACTCCCATTCACTGTTGCAACAACATCAATAAAATACCTAGGATTATAGCTGACCAAAGAAGTGAAAAACTTGTATACTGAAAACTCTTCAAGGAAATAGAAACTGATACCAAGAAATGGAAAGACATCCCATGCTTATGGATCGGAAGAATAAATATCATCAAAATGAATATTCTCCCCAGAGCCATATACAAATTTAATGCAATACCCATCAAAGTTCCACCAAGCTCCTTTAAGAAAATAGAACAAAAACTACATTCATTTATCTGGAACCAGAAAACACCTAGAATTGCCAAAACCATCATGAGGAAAAGAAACAGAAAAGGAGGCATCACACTCCCAAATCTCAACCGATATTATAATATCATCATCATCAAGACAGCCTGGTAATGGAACAAAAATAGGCACACAGACCAGTGGAACAGAATCGAAAGCCCAGATGTAAACCCCCACACCTATGGACATCTAATCTTTGGTAAGGAAGCCCAAAGTATTAAATGGAAGAAGGAGGCTCTCTTCAATAAATGATACTAGGAAAACTGGGTTATAACATGCAGAAGAATGAAATTGAACCACCTTATCTCACCAGAAACAAAAATCAACTCCAAATGGATCAAAGACCTGGATGTCAGACCGGAAACAATCAAATACTTAGAGGAAAATATTGGTAAAACACTCTCCCATATAAACCTCAAGGACATCTTGATGAAAGAAACCCAATTGCAAGGAAGACTAAAGCAGAAACAAACTAATGGGACTACATCAAATTCAAAAGCTTCTGCACAGCCAAAGAAACTATCACACAAAAAAAGAGACCCTCACAGAATGGGAGATCTTCACATGCCAAACACAAGACAAGAGATTAATCACCAAAATATACAGAGAACTCAGCAAACTTAGCACCAAAAAAGCAAATGACCCCATCCAAAAATGGGCAGAGGATATGAACAAGACATTCACTTCAGAGAAGATCCAAAAGGCTAACAAACATATGAAAAACTGTTCCAGGTCTCTGATTGTCAGAGAGATGCAAATAAAGACAACATTGCGATACTACCTCACTCCTGTGAGAATGGCATACATCAAAAAGGACAGCAGCAACAAATGTTGGAGAGGCTGTGGGGACAGAGGAACCCTTCTACACTGCTTGTGGGAATGTAAACTGGTCCAGCCTCTCTGGACAACAGTCTGGAGAACTCTCACAAGGCTAGACATAGACCTTCCATATGATCCAGTAATTTCTCTCTTGTGGATATACCCCAAGGATTCCATAATGCCCAACCAAAAAGATGTGTGTACATCTATGTTCATAGCAGCACAGTTCATAATAGATAAAACCTGGAAGCAACCCAGGTGCCCAACAAGAGATGAGTGGCTGAGAAAGCTGTGGTACATATACACAATGGAATACTATGCAGCTATTAAGAACAATGAGCCCACCTTATCTGACCCATCTTGGACAGAGCTAGAAGGAATTATGTTAAGTGAGCTAAGTCAGAAAGATAAAGATGAGTATGGGATTTCCCCACTCATCAACAGAAGTTGAGAAAGAACAGAACGGGAAACTAAAAGCAGGATCTGATTAAACTGAGAGCAGGGCACCAATTTAAAAACACTGTGGGAAGGGGAGGGTGCCATTGGGCTCCCCGGCATGGCGGAGGGTGGGGGTGTGGAGGTGGGTGTTGGGGATGGGACACAGTCTTTTGGTGGTGGGAGTGGTGTTTATGTACAATCCTATTAAAGTGTAAACATTATATAAACCACTATTTAATTAATATGAGAGGTGAAAAACTGATGGTATGTCTAAAACTTCTTAAAGCACAGACTGAGTCTTTTTAATACACAGGCTGTCTTTGATATGTTGTCTCTCTCAAAAGCCTAGACCAGGGAGAACAGAAGCAACAGGTAGCACAACTATATACAAGATGCTGGGTACTATACCCCAAACCCTATCAAAGGGACTTTCCAAAGTTAACCCTATCACCAAATAATGGGATGATAACAATAATATCCATTGTCTTCTTGAACCCTAAGATGTCAGGAACCTCACATTTCCACTATAGAGCCTATACTTCCCCCAGTCCTGGAACTTTAGGGTGGGGCCCACTTTTCTGCATGCTGCTCTCAATTCAAATCAAATAATATTGCATTGGCGTATCACAACCTAATCAACACAAAGAGTGCCACCCCAGCATGCTTCACTACAGACTGTGACCAGAGACTTCAGGTGTGGAATGACAACCCTTCAGCTTCATCACTCGGTTGAGACCTTTCCTTTCATAGTATTCTCTAATTCCATTCCAGGTGGTCCACTCCCCAATAAAGTCCCCAAACCTAGATATAGTCCAGATCCCCTGAGATAGAGTATAGGTTCACATGTGCCCATAAGCTAGGGGAAAAATATATATCTGAAAGAAGAAGTACACAAGAGCATGCAGGGAATACCCCCAACACTTCATCTGCACTATTCCAGTCTTTAGGTCCATGATTGTTCAACAATTTGTTTGGCTTTGTATGTTAACTCTCTTTTCAGCCACCATGTTCCAGATGCCATCAGGATGCCAGCCAGGCTTCCCTGGACTGAAGACCCCCACCAATTAGTCCTGGAGCTCAGCTTCCCCAGAGACCCACCCTACTAGGGAATGAGAGAGGCAGACTAGGAGTATGGATAGACCAGTCAACACCCATGTTCAGCGGGGAAGCAATTACAGAAGCCAGACCTTCCACCCTCTGCAACCCACAACGACCCTGGATCCATACTCCCAGAGAGATAGAGAATGGGAAGGCTATCAGGGGAGGGGGTGGGATGTGGAGATTGGGTTATGGGAATTGTGTGGAATTGTACTCCTCTTATTCTATGGTTTTGTTAATGTCTCCTTTCTTAAATAAAAAAATTTAAAAAAAAGAAATAAGAACAGAGAAGGATAATAGGAAGTAAACTTGGACTCATTTAATACATTCCATAGAAGAAAGGGATTGGGGAGGGAGAGTACAAAGGACACTGCTAACAGTGGGGGTTGAAGTTTTGGTGCAAGATGATGGAAAGGACCTAAACTGGGGGGTGGGGGGTGGGAGTGTTTTACCAACACATATCATGGTGAGATGAAAAATTTTAACCATGTGTTAACCACTGTTCTGTAGATTATTAACCCCATTAAAGTGATAAAAGAAAAAAATAACTTCAAAGCACTCCTATGCTGAAATACTATGCAGTTCCATCAAATCATGACTTTTAAGGAAATGGATAAATTACACAAATGTCAAGAAAACAAAAAACCTATAACATATATATGATTCCAAGCATATATCTACTCTAATTAATGCAAAACAAATAAAACATTGCTATGACCATGTAATTGAGTAGGACTCAATTCACCTTTCCCAAGAGGATCTGAAAATACATCTCATTTTTCCTTTTATTTTTTTTAAGTTTTACAGATTTACCTCAAAAATATTTTCTGTAATTACAATAAAAGAACAAAAATTAATATTTTTCAAAATATGAGAAATGTTACATAATTTTTTTGCATAGTGATAGCTGCTGAGAATCATTGAATTTTTCCTCTATCCATACACATGCTTAGATGAAGTTTGGCTTTTAGTGAAACAACACCCATTCTCAGTCTGTCAGCCTATCTTCAGAGATGGTCTTCTCATGGCAGAGGCAGTCATGGCCTTGCAGTTGTTCTCCTTTCTCCTTAATGTTGGCATTTCCTCCAGTATTTATTTAATCACATTGCCTGTAGAGTTAAAAGAGGTTTGTTTCTTTTTCATGCTGTTGAGTGCATCCAGGGTAATCTAGTAGAAAAATGTCATGCTAATGCAATTCAAAGTTCAAATGATCTTTCATTTTGAGGCAAAGAAGAATGTGTGTGCAGTTGGAATGTTAAAACTCACTACTTGCCCTGAAATTCAAATAGAAATATGAGCTTCAGGGGCCACATAAGTCACAGGAAGTACTGTGAGTGAAATGCACAAAATGGATAAAAATGATTTGAAGTCAGTTATTAGCATTACTGGGGGCTAGCACCAAACAAGAACCATGACAGTCAGAAGCTGCATGGGGATGATGGAGGTTATGCATGAAATTACAATAATCCTGAAATAATGATGAAGGAAGTGGTGAGTGAAGTCCTTAGGAATGTCACAAAAGCCTTCCTTAGTCCTTCAGAAAGCTGTGCCTTTCCAACCCTCATGCCCTCTCTTTATCCCCTTAGGCTTCTGAGTTCACTTGGAAAGTGTGTGTGTGTGTGTGTGTGTGTGTGTGTGTGTGTGTGTGTGTGTGTGTGTGTGTGTCCTTATGAGGAGGTTGTGGTTGCCCAAAATTCTACCTGCTTTGGAGGAAGGGAGAAAGAGATTACAAAAAGGAGTATGACCCACAAGAGTATATGTTTGATTTTTCTGGGCAAGTTCATCGGCATGTCTTTGGTGATTTCTGCCTCCTTCTATTCCATTTCAGGTTTTTAGTTTCTCTCTGCCATAATAAAAATTGAATGTCAATTATTTATAGCATAATATAGAATTACCACCTTATTTCAGCTCATATGATGTTTTCAGACATAGCTGTTATGATCCATTAAATATTTCTAAATTTTATTAGTGATTTAATATTGACTTACAAAATTATAATACTATACCATTCCCTCCACCAAAATTCTGTAACACTATTCTATCCATTGGAATCTATCCTAGTTCTCCCAAGGTTGCAGATAAGGGTTTAGTATTATTTCTGTAACTGTCTGTATTTATGTATATTTTCCTATTTGTTTTTCTATGGTCCTGCACTCTCTTCCCTTCCCTTCCAAGTCACACTCACACCTATTACTACTTCTGAGTGTCCTTCCTATTTTCCTCTTCTATATCTATGTCCTGATAGAGTTAGATTTCAGAGCCTGCTGGTCATTTTCTCATATAATTTCTCCACCTCTGGGAAGATAAATCAAAATTCTTTTGGGGATGCAAAAGGTGGGAATTCTGGCTTCAGTAATAGATTCTCAGCTGAGCATTGGCAGGTCAATTCATAACTCTAGCCTGTTTCTATATTTCCCTAGTGGGATAGGGATCTCAAGAGAAATGGTTTTTGACACATTGGTGAGGTAGTCTGCTCAGGGAAGTCAGGATGGAATCATGATAGCATCTGAAACTTAGTGGCTGAGAATCAGTAAGACATAAAACAAGACAAAAATAACTAATGAAGAGGAATCAAAGAAGTAGAATAGAACAGATGAGAATAGGAATCTTAAGGTAGAAAGAAGCAAGGAAGTCTATTTTAGGTATGTCCCTATAAGCCCATGATTTTCATAGTTTTTGTTTAAGTAAAAATAAAAATATTGTCTATAAAAATAAAATATAAAATATAAAAATATTGTCTGGGAAGATGGTGTCAGAATTGAGAATAGGGATAGAAAGTTGTATTAAGGCTGAGAGTAGCTCAAACTTGAATAAAACGTTGAATATATATTTAAATCTCTTAATATATGAACAAGATGTGAGGCACCAGTATGTGAATAATTTATCCAAGTTTATTTAGTTACTGAAATCTAATTCTGTCTACTGCCAGGAGAACTCTCTAAAATTGCATGAGCATGATGACTTTGTGGTTATCATTATATAATCTCTGTCTTTATTAGGAGTTTACACCCTCAAATTTTCTGTGTTAAAAACTTAACCTGAAGACCTGATTCAATAATATTTGTACTTTTGTAAGATTCCAATGAAAAAAAGCAATAATTTTACACTATTATGAGGTTTAAATTGATCTAGTAGGCATGGAAATAGTCTCCCTATTTATCATCTGTCTACTTATATATCATCTATCTATCTATCATCTATCATCATACAATGGAGTATTACTCAGTTATAATAAATTATGACATTTCTTCTGTGGCTAAAACTTGAAAGAAACTTGAAAGAACTATACTAATTGAAATGAATCAGAAGGGGAAGGACAAATACCAGATGGTCTTACTGGCAATGGGACTTAAAAACAAATTGTAGAAAAAATATAGGGTAAAATTTAACTACATATGATTTATTCAGAAGATTAAAGTATTTAAAATAGGGAAGTGGCAAATGGATCAAGGACCTGGATATTATACCAGAAATTATCAAATACATAGAGTAAAACATTGGTGGAATTGCTCCCTATGTAAATCTCAAGAGCATCTTTGATGATACTGACCCATTGCAAGGAAGACTAAAACAAAAACAAATCAATAGAACTACATCAAATTGAAAAGTTTTCGTACAGCAAAAGAAACCATCACCCAAACAAAGAGACCCCTCACAGAATGGGAGATCTTTACATGCCATACATCAGACAAGGGACTAATAACCAAAATATATGAAGAGCTCACCAAATTTAGCAGCAAAAAAACAAATGACCAATTCAAAAGTGGATGTGGTTTATTTGCCTTTATGCTTTCCTTGATCTGTGCCATTTGATACTGCATCTGCTGATCTCAACCAAATGAATGCAATCAGCGACACCTCTACATGTTTCATTTCAGATTGTATCCAGAGATGCTAGGCATGGAATGACAACCCTTTTGATCCATTACTCTGGTTAGAACTTTTCTAGCTCATATAACTCTTTAATCTGGTTTTAGGAGGTGCACTTCCTAACAGAGCCACATAAACTAGATATAGACCAGGGCCCATGAGATAGAGCACATGTGCACATGTGTCCATAATTTAGAGGAAAATATATAATAATAAAAATAAGTAAAAGTACCCTGCAGTTTGCAGTGACTCAATAAGTACAGCAGGCAACTAGAAAGACCTAAAAAAATACACCATAATGTACTTAAATAATTTCTACTAGATCTAGATATCCTCATCTGTTGGTATGCATGAGACCCCTTCTGTTTCATTTGGTTTAAATCCCCCCTGCTTAACACTATTCTATTTACATAACCACTTCATTCTATTTATATAACCACTGTTAACAAGCACCTCCCTCCAGGGCATTGGTTCAATCCCCACTGTTTCATGATATGTTTTTGCTCCACCCCCCCTCCTTGTCACACCCTGATCCTCTCCTTGTCACACTCTGATTGTCACCAGTCACTTTTCTCTCCACCCTCTCTATGTCACACCCTGTTTCCACCCTACTTGGCAAGTATATATAAAGACAGCATTGTGAGTTTTAGAGTACTGTACTTTGAGTTTAACTTAGCTCATCTTAGATTGTGCTGCGTCCTGCATGAATAAAGAGATACTGCCTACAGCTCAGCCATGAGTCCCTGGTCATCTGTTACCTGCCCGTGAAGCCAGCCCGGCGAAAACAACCTAACCCGTCGAAAACAACATAGCCCGTCAAAAACAACACTCATCGCCTACTTCCTATTTCACTTCAAGGCTAACCTTGTCAGAGTAAGGACTATAAAATATGGATAAGGACAAGAGACTAGCATACTTCAGTGATGACTCTTTTGGCCAGTATCAGGCTACCCTGTCATCTGGGGTCCTAGTTAGTAAATCCAGGAATTTATACATAGACATGATGGGAATAGACCTATAACAGACCCTTCTCTCCACACTCACTGGTCATCTCCATCAGAAATAATATAGTGTACTCTTTTGTGGACCTCTACTGAACCTTGCCCTCAGTGTGGGTCACAATTGATTGGGACTGCCCAATTCTCTGAAGGTAGGTTGAGTCAATATACTCTGTCACTTGAAGAAGATGGGTCCTGAAATGAGTGCAGCCTAGTATATTCCTAGCTATGATCACGGACTGCTAGGTCAGAACTACAGGGATGCAGAAGTTACACAGGCTCTTGCACTGAATACGGGTCCCATATCAGATCAATGGGTTTTACAGTTAGTGGAATTTATATACTTTTCCCATATTTGGGAGCTACTCTGATGTGATCCAGCTTTCTAGTGCTATTTCCAGCTGTGACACCATCTCCCCAAACAATACCTTTATCCCACCTGCAAGTTAGCTGTCAGCCTCAGGCAAAAATTGGTAAAGTCATGGGCCCCTTTAAATATACCTAAAACAGACTTTCTAACTTTTTCCAAAATGGAGAACCCAAGTCTCATATGCTATATCCTTACATATGTTATTAAACTATTTGTTCTGCTTTATATCTTAATGCTTTTTAGCCACCAAGTTTCAGATGCTACCATGATGTCAACCTGACTTTCCTGGGCAGATGACCTCACCAATGTACCCGGCAACTCCACCTCAACAGAGCCCTACCCCACTAAGGGAAGATAGAGACAGGCTGGGAGTATGTATCAACCTGCCAATCCCCATGTCCAATGCAGAAGCAATTATAGAAGCTAAATCTTCCACCTTATGCACAATATTATGATCCTGGGTCTATGATACTAGAGGGGTAAAGAATAGGAAAGTTTCCAATGGAGGGGATGGGATACAGAACTATGGTAGTGGGAATTGTGAGGAATTGTACCCCTGTTATCTTACAATCTTGTTAGTCATTATTAAATAGGTAATAAAAATAACAAAAATTAAACTTGCATTAATTTGGTTAATCTCAAATCATCAAAAATTCCATCAACTTGATACTAAGAGCACAACAGAAAACAGCTACTGTTCTTACAGAATTTTCAAGATTGTTTATTATTTCTTTTTCAATGTTCCTCTTATTAGCTGTGGTTCATCTGCAGGTCTATTGAGACTCAATTTAGATGTCAGCACATTTTCCTAAAAAAATGAACTAGTACTTTACTCTTAACTGCTTGAACTAATTAAAATATTATTTATTTATTTATTCATTCATTTACTCCTTTTTAAAATTATTTGCCTTATAAAGTATATTGAAGGTCCATAATCAGAGTACTGAGATCATGGAAGAAGAAAATAAGTTGGACTAAAATCAACTAGTTTTTGGCAGCATGTGAAATGTATATATTTAGATGTCTCCAGCTGACTTTCTTATGAACAATTTTAAAACATCTCTAAAGCTACTTTCAAGAGGTGTGTGTGTGTGTGTGTGTGTGTGTGTGTGTGAAAGAGAGAAAGAGAGAGATAGACAGAGAGAGATGGAGGAAAGTGGGAAGTGGGAAGTGGGTGTGGGCTGAAAAAGGGTTTGGGATCCAAGTCTCTACTGTGAAGCAAAAGAAGTAGGATGCACTGTTACTGAGACCTATCATGGGGATATATGAGACTTCATACCTGTAATCATGGACATGTAAATGAATGTTTCCCCAATAAAGTTATTCTATAAAAAAATACTGAAAGAAAAAAAAGAGGAGGTGGTAGTTGCACCCTTTGTTTCTATTTTCTTCCACATTGTTGGTCTGCTTCTAATTCTGCTTCTAAGACCCCTTCTGTTGCATTGCTTAATGCTGTGGTCTAATTACATAATCACTGCTTTACCTGAGAACCGCTCTGCCTGAAGGGCACTGGTTTAACCCCACTGGTTCATACTCTCTTTTCACTCTGCCCTTCTCCTAGTCACACCCTGTTTTTACACCCTACCACTTCCTTCCTGGAGAGTATAAATGCAGATGAATAAAGCCAGCATGGCATTGCATTGCACTGCTTCCCAGCTCAGCCATGAGTCCTTGGTCCTTTGTCTCCCACCTGCAAAGCTAGCTTGGCATCTGGTGCCTGAACAGGGACCAGGGACCGGCACCACATTTCCTCCTAGATAAAGAAGAGGGCATGTGAACCAAAGAGCTCTGAACCTGAGTCCACCAGGACCTAAAGCATATGTCACCAAGAATCTTCATTTTTATACCATCACTGAAAGGAAAATCTGGAAAACTCAGGAAGAAGTCAAGCATTATTTCTCTTATTTGAGACAGAAGAGAAATAAAGGAAGGATATTCAGGAGTAGTAATAGAAGTACGTTTGACTTAGAATGGAAGTGAAGGGAGGACTATAGAAAAATGGGGAAATATATTTATATTTATCCATATTTAAATCTATATCTGTATAGAGACAGATAATAGACATACATATGAAGTCAAATTTATCTGTAACCTTGGAGAACTACTGCAGTTTCCAATGAAGGGGAGGGGGACAAAGAATTGTGGTGGTGGGAACTATATGGAATTATGTCTCTACTGTCATGTAATTTTGAAATTCAACATTAAGTCATTGGTAAAAAACAAGCATTTACATAAGAGAGGAGATAATGTGAGAACAAAGAGAGGCCTCTTGAAAGAAAAGAGTTCTCATTGTCAAACCTATTTTGTCAATACCACAGTCTTAAACATCTAGTCCCTAGAATGGTGAAAAATATTTTTTTTTGTTTAAGGCATCCAATTTATGACATATTGTAATGTCAGTATGAATAGACTAATATAGTCTTTAACAAAGACATATCAAAGGATAGTGGGATATAATAAATTATTACTTATGTAGAGATAGGAATGTAGAAACACTAAGACTATAAATAAAATAAACTTTAAAATTCAAGTAATTTGTGTGTGTATGTGTGTACATGTGCTCACATGTAAAATATATATAGGTAAGTACTTAGGTATTTCTTTGAAGAGTATCAGTTTTCCATTATGTTTCATTTTAGTGAGTAAAATTGTTATGTATATGTTTACTGTGGGATAGAGGAAAGCTATACATAGATTTGATCATGGTGGGAAGGGAAATTTATGAAATAAGAATAAAGAAAAAGTAAAGTGGGGATATTACATCTATTATATGTATATATCCCAGTATGAATGTTATACATTGCTTCCCAGACTGACTTTCATGTAATCCTAGTTCTCTAGTAAAATATTAACAGGAGGCAATAAAACTTCTTTGGCTAGGCAAGTTTTTTAATTGCTGTGTACTGTGACACTTCAAGAGCTGGCACAGGTTGTAGTAGGTACCAACATATGTGATCAAAATGCCTTATTTATTTATTTATTTATAGTCAACAAAAATTTCCCCCCAATAGAAATGGAGGGATACAAACAGACTCAAAGATGGAGAGAAAGAGTACTGTGGCACCAAAACTTCCACCACTTTAGTGGGTAGCCAAACTGGAACCTGGGTTAAATGACAAAATACCTTTTCACTAATAATTTTGGAGAAAATTCTCAAGGTTGTAGTGCTGCAAATAAAAGGCTCTGTATAAGAAATCACAGGATCCTTGCTACTCCTACTTGTCTACCTGTTTTCTTGGTACTTAGTTGATTTTCCATGAAAGGAATGCTTTTATTCCTGATGTGGCTATCCCTTCCTCTGTGGAACATTGTATGATTATACTTTTGTGACTTTCTGACTTTCCTTGCATTCTTAGGTAAGGAATGCCCTTTTTTTCCTATTCATAAACATAGAAATATTCATCCTACCTCCACAGACATCTCTTGTCAAGATCAAATAAGTAAATGCATGTGAAAGAACTTAAAAAATTAATTTTTGGGGGGTCAGAGTCAAGATGGAGGCCTGAAGGCAGCAACTAGATAGAATCTAAAAGCAAAACAAAACAAAACCTGATTGAAAATGGGAATCCTAAGCAGAAACAGGACTTTAAGGCCCCTAGGAGATAAACTATAGAGGAGGGCATGAAAACGAGCCACAGCAGGAAAATTATAACTCAACTATAAGTCAGCAAAAGGGAGATGAAAAGACAAAGGAAAAGAAAAATCATGCATCTACCAGCACCCTAAAACCCATCCTCCAGGCCAGAGGTGGCCTGTTTAGGGAAATAGGGCAGAAACACCTGTGATGTTAAACTTACCAAGGAAGATTCCAAAGCTGAATTTTTTGTCAGAACTCAGTGTGGAATCATCTAAAGCTGCCTCACTAGATTCTAGCTAAAGACAGTACCAAAAAACAGTTTCAGTGGGATTGGATATTTATTATTTAAAAAATATTTATAAAATAAAAAATATTGATAAAGGCATAGGATAAGAGGGGCACAATTCACACCACTGGAGTTCAATATCCAATCCCCTCTCTTGAAAGCTTTCCTATTCTTTATCTCTCCGGGAACATGGACCCAGGGATCATTATGGGATGCAGAATGTGGAAGGTTTGGCCTCTGTAATTGCTTCTCAGCTGAACACAGACATTTATGGCTTTATCCCAGCCTGTTTCTATCTTTCCCTAGTGGGGAAGAACTGCAGAGAAGTGGGGTTCCAGGGTACATTGGTGAGGTCATCTGCCTGGGAAGCCAGGTTGGCATCATGGTAGCATCTGAAACTTGGTTTCTGAAAAAGCATCAAGACGTAAAGCAGAACAAATTGTTTAATAATCAGGAACCTAAAGGTAAGAACATAACAGATGAAATTTTGTGTCTCCATTTTGGTAAAGGCTAGTAGGTCTATTTTAGGTATATTCCTAGGGGCCTATGACTTTACTAATTTTTGCCTGAACCTGACAGATAACATGTAGGTGTGTTGATGAATAAGTTACTGCCCTAAAATTGGAGTGGTTACAGGTGTGGCTGGAATGCTGCAGAAGGAAGGACCACTAAGAGATATGAGTGGTTACAGGTGTGGTTTGAAGGTGTAGGCAGGATTTTGGGTTTAAAAGTGGGAGCTTGAGTGCATTCTGCCCTTTGGTCTTTAACCTCAACCATTTAAAGTCTCTCTTCCCATTCTCTTTCTCTTTTTCTCTCTCTCTCTCTTTTCCTACCATGTTTTGTTTTCAATAAATTTTAATTTGCATGAGTAGCCATGCTTCCCCATCAACTATTTGTTGAGAGTGGGGTGATGAACTTTGGGAATTTGAGGAATCAAGCATTGGCCTTCCTATTGCCCTTTAACAGGTGGACAAAAGGTATTATCTGGGGAGATGGTGTCAGAGTTGAAAAATAAGTAAGAAATCTGGATAAGGTAATAGACTAGCTTCAAAATATGGGAAAAGTATATAAATATTGTTAATTGTAAAGAGCAGCAATTTGATCTAGAGCCTATTTTCTGTGCAGGAGCCTGTGTAACTTCTGTACCCCTGTAGGTCTGAATTCAAATTTTGTGGTCATAATTTGTAAAATTATAGATTTCACCCATTGCAAGACCTGTCTACCTGGATTAGTAGAGTATTTTGGCCCAACCTACCTACAGAGAATTGGGACATCCCTACCATTATTGACCCACTTTGAGGGCAAGGTCCAGTAGGGGCCTACAAAGGGATCCATTATGTTGTTCCTGATGGAGATGACCAGTGACACTGAGAGGGAGATCTGTTAGAGGTCTAGGCCCATCATGTATGTGTAGGAATCCCAGGATTCCCTGACTAGGGCCCTGGGCGATGAGGTGGCCTTGTAGTAATCAAAACAGTGATGATTAAATTATGCTGGTCACTTGCCTTTATCCAGCTTTTTTTAGTGCTTACTTTGACAAGGTTAGACTTTAAATGATTGAGGGGAGTGAAATACAAAGTAGGTGAGGAGGGTATCTAAGTCTGAGTAGAAACTATTTGATTAAGTAGTTTATGTTATCTTTTTTAGGTCTTTAGTTGCTTGCTACACTTATTGAGTCACTGCAATCTAATGGGCAATTTTGCTTTAAGATATATAGTTTTCCCTAACTAATGGGTACATGTGCACATGTGTTCTGTCTCTTGGGCCCTGGTCCATTTGTAGTTTCTGTGGCTTTGTTAGGAACTGCCCCACCCAATATAGAATCAAGGAGTTCTATGAGCTGGGAATGGTCTCACCAGTGTACTGGAGCTTAAGGATTGACATCACATACCTGGCAACTGTGGACACTGTTCAAAGTGAAATATGTCAAGGTGGTACTGGTTGTAATGATAAAGTTGAGGTCATCAGGTAAAGTATCAATTGGTATAGGTTGAGAGAAGACTGCTGAAAGTTTAGCCCCAATGCAGAGAAATACAGGCTTTATCTATCTATTTTTTATTTATTTGTAAAATGGAAACACTGACAAAATCATAGGATAAGAGGGGTACAATTACTACCACCAGAACTCCATATCCCATCCCTTACCCTAATGGCTTTCCTATTTTTTATTTCTCTGTGAGTCTGAACCCAGAGTCATTATGGGGTGCAGAAGGTAGAAGGTATGGCTTCTGTAATTGCTTTCCTGCTGAATATAGTTGCTGATAGGTTGACCCATACTCCCAGCCTGTCTCTCTTTTGCTGTAGTAAGGAAGGACTCTGGTGAAGTGGGGTTCCAGGACAAGTTAGTGGGGTTGTCTGACCAGGGAAGTCTGTTTGGCATCATGGTAGCATCTGGAACCTGGTGGCTGAAAAGAGTTAACATATAAAACCATACAACTTGTTGACTAATCATGAACCTAAAGGCTGGAATAGTGCAGATAAAGATTTGGGGGGTCTCCATTTTGTAAATAGCTAGTAGATCTATTATAGGTATATTCCAAAGGTCCCATGACTTTATTAGTTTTTGCCTGAGCCTAACATCTGATATGCAGGTGGATCCAAGTTATTGTCTGGCGAGATGATGTCATGGTTGAAAAAGGGGCTAGGAAGATAGGTCAGGGGAAAGAGTAGCTCCCAAATATAGGAAAAGTGTATAAATACTGTTGAACTCCATCAATTTTATGTGATCTGTGGCCCATTTTCAGCATAGGAGCCTATGTGACCTCTGCATCCTATAGATCCAAACTCGCATTCTGTGGTCATGAGTAGGAACTTTATGAGTTGCACCAATTTCAGGACCCATCTTCCTCAGATGATGGTAGATAGAGTATGTTATCCAACCCCCCTTCAAAGGATGGAACATTCTCTACCATTGTTGATCCACACTGAGGTCAAAGTCCTATGGGCCCCCCAAAAAAGGTCCATTGTGTTGTTCTTGATGAAGATGACCAGTAATAATGGAGAGAGGGAGCTATTTGAGATCTAGGCTCACTGTATCTGTATGGGAATCCCCAGACTCCCCGAGGGTCCCAGCTGATGGGGTGGCCTGATAGTGACTAAAGAGTCATCATTAAAGTGTGCCATTCTCTTCCCCTTATTCAGCTTTTGTAGTCTTTACTTTGATAAGGTTAGCTTTGGAGTGACTGAGGAAAGTGAAATAGGAAGTAGTTGAGAAGGGTATCATAAACAGAAGTTGAGAAAGAAGAACAGAAAGGTAAACCCAAAGAAAGATCAGACTGAGTTTGGAGTAGGGCACCTACATAAAAATCTCCGGGTGAAATGAGGGTAGATGCTCAATTTAACTGGGGTGGGAGAGGATATGTAGGGACACAGTCTTTTGGTGGTGGGACTGGTGTTTCCACTCCAATTAACTTGTAGTCATGTAAATCACTAATTAATGTGAGAGGGGAGAAATTGAATGTCTCAAACTGTTTAATGTACAAATCATAGGCTGAGTCTTTGAAATGTTGCTCTCCTAAAAGCTTAGACCAGGAGAACAGAAGCAACCAGTGGTGTTACTTTATAAAATACAGATATATATATATAACATCAAAGGACAAATTATGATGAGGTTGTGTATGATACAGCAAATCCTAACAATGGGATTTTCAAGGTCAAACTAATTGCCAAATAATTTGATTACAGCAATAACTATTTATTGTCTTCTTAAACCCTAAAACAGCAGGAACCTCCAGCTTCCTCTATAAAGCCCCAAATTCCCCCAGTCCTGGAAACTCTAGGGTGGGGCTCACTTTCCAGCACCATAAAGTACCTAATGAAATACGGGTTTTATAGAGAATGGAGATGGTTCCTGCTGATTTAGGGTTTAAGAATACAGTATCTATTATTATAACCAAGTAATTTGGAAATTTGTTTGACTTTGGAAATCCCATTCTTAGGATTTTCCATATCATACAAGAGTTCAGCATGACTTATGTAATTTAATGCTATTTACATGTAGCTGTACCTAATATATTGACATATCCAGTTGACTCTGGTCTCTCTGGTCTAAGATTATAGGTGATTTAATATTTCAAATAAAAAGTTATTATTATAAATGTATTAATGATTTAAGCCCACTGTTAAAATTTAATCCAATTTGAAACTTTAAGTGCTTAAAGTAATATATACTCAGAACTGGATTCTATGCATCAAACATTTGAGACATTTAATGTTTCTCCCCATCATATTGATTAGTGATTTATAAGACTATTGGTTAATAGAAGTATATATTAATACCAGTCCTGACACCAAAGCTCTGTGTTCCTACCCCAAGCTCTATCATGAAACTGAAATCTACCCTTTGCTTCCACCCAGAGTTTTTTACTCTGGTGCAAAAATTCAAACTCAGTCAAATTCTACTTTGTATTTCTTTCTGTTCTTCTTTCTCAAATTCTCTTTATTGGTGGGACCATCCCATATTCATCTTTCTCTTCCTGACTTATCTCACTTAACATAATTCCTTCTAGCTCCACCCAAGATGGGTCAGAGAAGGTGGGTTTATTATTCTTAATAGATGAGTATTATTCATATATATATATATATATATATATATATATATATGAAAAATTTCTCAGCCATTCTGTTGTTGGAGACCTGGGTTGCTTCAAGGTTTGGCTATTATGAATTGTGCTGCTTAGCTGTACACATATCCTTTTGGATGGGTGTGATTGAGTCCTTAGGCTATATGCCTAGAAGAGGAATTCCTGGGTCATAAGGTAGGTTCATTTATAGCCTTGTGAAGGTTCTCCAGGCTGCTCTATACAGGCTTGGGTCAATTTACATTGGAATGGGCTATTTGTTCCCCTTATTTGACTTGATTCACAGTTTCTCTGTTATTGTGTTAGTTTCCTAAATTGCTTGTTTATAGTTAGTTGGTTGCTAGCTTACTTTTTTTGTGATTTCTCCTGTGGGAGGTTCCCCCCTGACTTTTTTCTTTCTCTCTGGTTTAATCAATATTTTCTTTCACCTTTGTTGTGGCTATTTTTTATATCAACAATTTTTTATTTGTATAATGTTTATAAAATTGAAATATTGACAAGATCATATGATAAGAGGGGTACATTTCCACACAATTCCTACCACTTGAACTCTGTATATTCTCCCCTTCCCTGATAGCTTTCCTATTCTTTATCCTTCTGGGTTTATGGGCCCAAGATCATTATGGGATGCTGAAGGTGGAAGGTCTGGCTTCTGTAATTGCTTTCCCACCAAACATAGATGTTGGCAGGTCGATCCATACTCCCAGACTGTCTCTTTCTTTCCCTAGTGAGGGAGGGATTGGGGGAGGTGAGGCTCCAGGACACACTGGTGAGGTCATCATGGTAGTATCTGAAACCTGGTGGCTGAAAAAGAGTTAAGATATAAATCAGAACAAATTGTTGATTTATCATGGACTTAAAGGCCGGAATAGTGAAGATGAAGATTTAGGGTCTCTGTTTGGAAAAAGCTAGTAGGTCTATTTTAGATATATTCCAAGGGCCCCATGATTTTGCTAGTTTTTGCCTGTTACTGACATCTAATATGCGGGTGGACACATGTTATTGTATGGTGAGATGGTGTCATAGTTGGAAAAAGGGCTAGAAAGCTGGATCATGGAAGTGAGTAGTTGTTCGTGGATGTCATAGTTGGAAAAAGGGCTAGAAAGCTGGATTATGGAAGTGAGTAGTTGTTTGTGGAAGTTTCACATGATTTTTTGAATCTCTGGTGTCTGTTGTGATATCTCCTCTATAATTCGCAATTCTATTTATTTCAGTCTTCTCTTTTATTTTTTATTGAGGCTGGCTAAGGGTGTGTCAATTTTGTTTAATTTTTCAAAGAACAAATGTTTGGCTTCATTGATCTTTTGCATTATTTTTGATGTTGTTTATTTCTGCTCTATATTTGATGTTGGTTATTTCCTACTGGTTGCTTTAGGGTTCTTTTGTTCCTCTTCTAAGTCTTTAAGGCATGCAGTAAGGTTGTTTAGTATTTTCTTGTTCTCTAATGTGTGTTTGTATGGCTATGAGTTTCCCTCTAAGTACTGATTTAGCTGTGTCCCATATATTTTTATAGCTCATGTCTTCATCTTCATTTGTTTCCAGAAACATTTGAATTTTTTGCTTGAGTTCCTTTTTGACCCAGTGGTTATTAAGTAGTATGTTGTTGAGCTTCCAAATTTTGTGACTTTTAGTAATTTTCTGTTTGTTGTTGAGTGTTAGCTTTACTCCACTGTGGCCTGAGATGTTTGGGATGATTCAATGCTCTTGAATTTGTCTAAGCTGTCTTTGTGGTCTATCATTAAGGAATGTGCCACATGAATTTGAAAAGAATGTGTATTTCAGTTTATTGGTGTGAAGAGCTCTACAAATGTCCAGGAGGTCTAGACTATCCATCTCTCCAGTTAATTATTTTGTTTCTTTGTTGATTGTTTGCTTTGTTGATCTAATTGTGAGAGTAGGGTGTTAAAGTCTCCTATTATTAGTGTATTACTATTGATGTATTTCTGTAGCTCTTTAAGTTTTTGATGTATATAGATGGGCCCTCATTAGGTGCATAGATGTTAATAATTGCTAAATCTTCTTGGTTGATTGATCCTCTTATCATCATGTAATGGTATTGGCTATATCTTATTACTTTATTTAAAGTCTATTGTGTCAGTGATGAGAACAGCTGTTCCTGTCCTTTTTTTTTTGTGGTATATTATCCTGTACGATTGTTTCCATCCTTTCACTTTAAGTCTGTGTTTGTCTTGTTGGGTCAGGTAGGATTCTTGCAAGCAGTATATGGTTGAGTTGTGTTTTCTTATCCATCCTCCCTTTCTACCTTTTAATGGTTGAATTTAAGACATTGGCAAATATTGTCAATTATTGTATGGATTTAATGCGTTGAAGTGCCATTATTCAACATTTTTTATTTACTCTGATATATGGCAAGTATTTTGGTGATGTTCATGTTTATTAGAGGTCTTTTAGAACTTCTTTCAGGGCAGACTTGTTGATACCTGCCTCCTTTAACTATTGCTTGTCTGAGAAGGTTTATACCCCTCCAACTAATATGAATGAAATCTAGCTGGATATAATATCCTTGATTGACATCCTTCTTTGTTGAGGGCTTGATAGATATCTTGCTAATTTCTTCTGGGTTTTAGAGTTTGAGTGGAGAAGTCTGCTGATAGTCTTATGGGTTTTCCCCTGTATGTGAATTTTTTTCTTGCAGCCTTTAGGATCCTTTCTTCATGCTTGATTCTTTTCATTGTAACTATGATGTGTCTTGATGTCTTCAGGTCTGGCTTGATTCTATTTGTGACACTCTGGGCCTCTTGGATATTAAAACTCCTTTATATTGTTTAGAGCTGGAAAGTTTTCTTCTATTATTTCCTCTAGGATATTTACTTTCTCTTCCTCTCTTTTTTTCTCTGTTAGGCCAATTATGTGAATATTATTTCTTTTTAGATCATCCCACATGTCTCTGTTGTTTTCAGTGTCTCAATTTTTTTTAGCTCTTTTACTTCCTTCTTAATTTTCTCTAACTCATCCTTTGTTTGCTTAATTCTGTTTTCTGATTATGTTACTCTGCTTTCTCTTTCCTCAGCTTCCTTCTTCAGTTCAGCTATTTTTTTTAACCTTGGTAAGTTACAGCATTAGCTTGTTCTACTAGTTAGCCTATTTTAGCTTTCAATTCTTTAAGTACTTCAAGTCAGTCTGCTGTTTTAGATTTCATTTCTTGAATTACTACAAGGTAAATAGTATTTTCCTTGATACTGTTGTGTCCCTATTTCTGATAGCCTTTTCTCAATAGCTGTCCTTATTTCTATTATTAATAGGTCAATTATTGTTTGGGTATTTTCCTTATTTATAGTTGCTTCAGGTTTATTTGGATTTTTTTCCTGGCTCCTGTTCTGATTAATTGTGATAACAGTTTTATTGGCTCTTGATTTAAACTTTTTTATTGGTGTGGTTTCTATCTTTCTGTCCTGTCACTCTTCAATTGTGTTGTGTGAGTATGAGACACATTAAACTAAAGTATTTTCACAAATGATGCCATAAACCTCAGAAAGTACATCAATAGCAATGGAAGCAAAGATCAATGCAGTTCATCCAAAACCAGTTAGCTAAACAACACCTCCACTACAAAAATAAAAACAAACCAAACAAAAAGAAAGCAAGAAAGAAAGAAAAAAGAAAAATCAGGAATAGACAATTATGAAAATCAACTGTCAACTATTAATTCTAGAGATAGTGGGTATAAGAAGTAAAGGAGAAAAGAGAGAGACACAGGGAGGAGGAGATAGGGAGAAAGAGAGAGAAAAAGTACATTCTGAGTCAGACTTCTTTCACAAGTTAATTCAGAAATGAGTGCCAGTGAATACAGAAAGAAAAAGAGAATAGAAAAAGGGAAGATTTTTTTTTTGATCAGCTAGGAGGAAAGAAAAAGAAAAGCAGAGAAAAGAGTGGGAGATAAGCAAGTTCCTCCCACAATGAGTAGCACATCTAATCACCTATCAGTGGAAAAAATAACAACAGCTAATTTTGATCAACCTGGAGAGGAGGGAAAAGAGACAAGCACAGATAATAATAATAAAATAGAATAAATAACCCTAACTTTCAGTGTGAAGATTTAACCACTCCAGATTGGCTGAACACAGTCTCATCCCCTTCCTAAACCAAGAAAATATAGACAATTATAAGGAGCAACTATCAAACAAGCTCAGGGAATAGAGGGTAGAAAGACAGATAATTTAACCCAAAGAAGATAATTTAACCCAAGTTGCCATCTTGGATCCACCCTGTTATGGTTATTTTATTGGGTGGTGGTTTATTTGGTTTCCTTTTGGGGAAGAAATTGGCATGGGTTTTCTCTCTTGTTCTTGTTATTGATTTTTTTCCTGTCTGGTTTGACAATCCTTGGTTTTATTGCTATTACTGTTGTCTTCACTGAGGCTTGTTTATGATTTCATTTGAAAGGAATTAGGTATGGTATGACTTTGCCTTTTATTTTTATTCTTTTTTTCCCTTTTTTCATTCTCTCTAGCTTGATTAAGCTTTTGTGGTTGGTTTTGTTGTAGTTGTTGCATTGGTTGGTGGTTGAAAATGTTCTCTTCAGTGGCAGAGGTTTGGTTGGGTCTAGCTGAGGCATTCTGTTTTTCTTTCTTTTTCTTACTTTTTAACTTCTTTATTTTTTCCCCTGATATCTAGATTAATCTTTGTATTTGTTGTATAGGGGCAGAAATAAATAACATAGATCCTTTGAAAAAAATAAACAGAATTGATAAACCTTTAACCACACTCAGAAAAACAGAGAGTGAGGGAGAAAAAGAGTGAGAGAAGACTCAAATAGAATTGTAAATGATAGAGGAGATATCACAATAGACACCACAGAAATCCAAAATTTTATGCAAGTCTTCTATGAGCAACTATATGCCACCAAGCTAGAGAACCTGGAAGAGATAGAAGAATTCCTAGAAACATATACCCTTCCAAAATTGAACCAGGAAGAACTACAAAACATAAATAAACAAATCACACACAAAAAATAAAATTAAATATTAAGTACATTCCCCCCCAAAATGTCTAGGACCAGATATCTTTACAAATTAATTCTACAAAATCTTCAGGAAACAGATACCTCTACTTTTAAAAATCTTCCAAAAGATCATTGAAGACACAGGGATACTCCTTTTCACCTTCCATGAAGCCAATATACCAAAAGGAGATAGGGATACAATAAAAAGGGAAAACTACAGACCAATAACTCTGATGAATATAAATGCTAAAAAACTGAACAAAATCCTAAGCAACAAGATGAAACAATATATTAGAAAGATTGTTCATCACCCAAAGAAACTCCTCAAAAACTGGGAGATCTGTACATGACATACATCAAACAAAAGACTAATAACAAAAATATATAAAAAGCTCAACAAATTTAGTAAAAAAAAAAAGCAATAAATAAATAAATAAATAAAGCAAGTGACCCAATTCAGAAGGGTGGGATATGAAGGAAATATTCACTGCAAAAGCGATACAGAAGGCCAACAGACTTATGAAGAATTGCTTTAAGTCACTTATTGTCAGAGTAATGCAAATAAAGACAAAAGTGAAAAACCGTATTTCCCTTGTGAGAATGTCATACATCAGAACCAATAAGAACAACAAATGCTGGAGAGGTTGTGGGAACAAAGTATTCCTCCTGCACTCCTGATGGGAATGTAAACTAGTCCAACACCTGTTCACAACAGTCTTGATAACACTCACAAGGCTAGAATTGAACCTTCCTTATTACTCAACAATTGCTCTCCTATGGATATATCCTAAGGAGTCAAGCACAAATATACAAAAGGATACGTGTACACCTATGTTCATAACAATACAATATTATTAGCCAAAACCTGGAAACAACACAGGTGCCCAACAACAGATGGGTGGCTGAGAATGCTACTCACCTATAAGAATGATACCCCCCCACACACACACAAAAAGAATGAACCCACCTTCTCCGACCTACCCTCAATGGAGCTAGAAGGAATTATGTTGAGTGTTGGGTGAACTGAACAGCTGCATAAAGAAAAATTAAACCAGATTAAAAACACTATACATCAAAATTAGCTTAAACTGAATGAAAGATCTGAATATTAGATTTGAAAGTACAAAATACATAGAAGAAAAACATCTCAGTAAAACCTTCCCTGACATTAACCCTAAAGACATATTTGAGACTCCACTTGACAGACAAGGGAAACAAAACCAAAAATGAATGAATGGGACTATATCAAATTAAAAAGCTTTTACAAACCAAAAGAAAATTTCATAAGGATAAACAAAGAACACAGCAAATGGGAAAATATATTTGCACACAACACTTCTGGCAAAAGATTGATATCAAACATATATATATATATATATATATATATATATATATATATATATATATATATATATATCAACTCATATAGTTCAAAAAGAAAAATAACCCAATAAAAAGTGGGTAGAGTGGCCAGGTAGTAGTACAGTGGGTTAAGCACACATGACATGAAGCACAAGGACCTAAGTAAGGATCCCAGTTCAAGCCCCCAGTTTCCAACCTGCAGGAGGATCCTTTCACAAGTGGTAAAGCAGGTATGCAGGTCTCTATCTTTCTCTCCTCTTTTATGTCTTCTCCTTCTCTTTCAATTTCTCTCTGTCTTATCCAACAACAACAATAACAACAAAAATAACAAGGGTGACAAAATGGAAAAAAATAGCCAGCAGGAACAGTGGATTTATAGTGCAGGAACTGAGCCCCAGCAATAACGCTGGAGGTGAGAAAAAAAAAAGTAGATAGAAGATCGGAATCTGGGGAGTCTGATGGTAGCACAGTGGGTTAAGCTCAGGTGGCACTAAGTGCAAAGACCAACTGAGGATCCTGGTTTGAGCCGCTGGCTCCCCACCTGCAGGGGAGTCATTTCACAGGTGGTGAAGCAGGTCTGCAGATGTCTTTCTTCTCCTCTCTGTCTTCCCCTACTCTCTCCATTTCTGTCTGTCCTATCCAACAATGACAACATCAATTACAACAATAATAAAAACACAACAAAGGCAACAAAAGGGAAAATAAACAAATAAATATAAAAAATTTAAAAAAGAAGATAGGAATCTGGAGATGGAGCCAAGATGGTGTCTTTGGAGCCACAGCTGCCTTGAGCTCCAAGAGACAGTAGCTTGCAACCTGGGATTCTTTGGATAGGGTAGGATACTGGGCTGTCTGTAGGAGGGTGAACACTGGCTGGTCACAGTGACACCAAAATACAGTCCCAAAACTCTCGCTGACAAATGGAGGTCAGGGGGAGAAAGTAAAATCTTTTATTATTTCTGAGAGCACCCCCCCACACACACATATACCAGTACCAGCCCCCAGGGGCAGGACAGCCTCTCTTAAAAGGCTCCCTGCTGAGCTATTTTCTTTATCAATATTCCTGGCTCAGCAGGGGTGTCATTCCAAGCCTCTTCCTTTAACTTATATATATTTTTTTAAGTGGCTGGAGCTCTATTTGAGTGTCAAAGTATCTGACCAATCAGAGCCTCATCCCTGCCTGGAAAAGACAACCTGGAAGAGTTTATGTCTTTGCTCAGGCTGCCTGCAGCATATACAGAGTGGTCCAAGATGCAGACTGTTAGAGATTTTCTACTTTATTTTATTTTATTACTACTATTACTATATACATGGATACCTTTTTCATCCACCTTCTTCAGGTTGACCAAAATTAACCATTTTTTTCCCATTCTAGGTGACTGGGTGTCCTATCCATTGTGAGAAGAACTTGTTTCTCTCTACCTCTTTTTCCCCTCCTCCTAGCTAATTAAAAAAAAAAAACTCTTTCCTTTTACCGCCCTTTATTTTTTCTCTTTTCTTTCTTTTTGTTCTTTTCTTCATTACTACTTCTTTTGTTTTATGAATTAACTGATACTTGCTTGTGAATTATTTTGAGGAAGAAATCTGACTCAGAGTGGACTCTATGTGTGTGTGTATGTCCATTCTACTTCCTTTTTCTCCTCTCTATCCCTAGAATTTATAATGGGCAGTATTTGCATAACTGTCTATTATTGCTTTACATTTATTCCTATCTCTTTATTTTTCTTTTGTTTGATTGCTATATTTTCTTGGACAGGAGGTGTTGTTTGACTAACTGGTATTGGTTAAGTTGCATCAATCCTTCCTTCAGTTACTATTGTTGTCATTTCTGAGGTTAGTGACTGCACTTGCCATAAAGGTCTTTAGTATAGTGTTGCTTGTACTCAGAACACAACAACTGAAGAAAGACAGAACAAAAAATAAAAATCACATCAATAAAAAATGGTTAGATCAAGAGCAAATAAAACTACTACCACAATGAATAAGGGCAGGGGCCCATAAGAAACTGCAAATCAGTCAGAAGTAACCATAGATAAGAAAAGTATGCAAGCAATAATGAAACTAATATTCACAGAAATGAAGACAACTATGGAGGAAAGGGCTATCAGAACTAGAGAAACAACAGAGGAGACCCTCAAAGAAAATACAAGCTCCATCCAGGTAATTAGAGAACTGAAAGCTGAAATAGCTGAACTAAAAGGCCAACTAGCAGAACAAGCAAATACTATAATTGAACTGAAGAAAGAAGTGGAGGGAAGGGAAAGCAGATTTTCAGAAGCAGAAAACAGAATTAACCATATAGAGGATGAGCTAGAGAAAACAAAGAAAGAGGTAAAAGAGTTCAAAAAGAGATTGAGGGACACTGAAAACAACAACAGAGACATATAGGATGATCTAAAAAGAAGAAACATTTGTATAATTGGCCTACAAGAGGAAGAAAGAGAGGAAGGGGAAGTAAATATTCTAGAGGAAATAATGGAAGAAATCTTCCCAGACCTGAACAACAGAAAAGACATTAGGATTCAAGAGGCCCAGAGAGTCCCAAACACAATCAACCCAGAACTGAAGACACAGAGACACATCATAGTTACAATGAAAAGAAGTAAGGGTAAAGAAAGGATCATAAAGACTGCAAAAGAAAAAGAAAAAATCACATACAGGGGAAAACCAATAAGACTATCAGCAGATTTCTCCACTCAAACTCTAAAATCCAGAATAGAATGGCAAGATATCTATCAAGCCCTCAATGACAAAGGGTTTCAACCAAGGATAATATATCCTGCTAGACTTTTATTCAAACTAGATGGAGGGATAAAAAACCTTCTCAGACAGACAACAGTTAAAAGAGGCAACCATTTGGGAGTTGGGCTGTAGTGCAGCGGGTTAAGCGCAGGTGGCGCAAAGCACAAGGACTGGCATAAGGATCCCGGTTTGAATCCCAGCTCCTCACCTGCAGGGGAGTCGCTTCACAGGTGGTGAAGCAGGTCTGCAGGTGTCTATCTTTCTCTCCTCCTCTCTGTCTTCCCCTCCTCTCTCCATTTCTCTCTGTCCTATCCAACAACGACAACAACAATAATAACTACAACAATAAAACAACAAGGGCAACAAAAGGGAATAAATAAATAAAATAAATATTTAAAAAAAAAGAGGCAACCATCACCAAGCCTGACATACAAGAGATACTAAAAGACCTCTTATAAACAAGAAATCTCTATAATACCATATATCAGAGCAGATAAATAATTGTGGAATAATGACACTACAATACATTAAATCCATAATATCAATACATGTCAATAGATTAAATTCAGCCATTAAAAGTCACAGAGTAGGAGGATGGATCAGAAAACACAACCCAACCATATGATGCTTGCAAGAATCCCACCTGACACAAAAATACAAACACAGATTTAAAGTGAAAGAAGGGGAAACTATCATGCAGGCTAATGGACCACACAAAAGGGTAAGAACAGCCATTCTTATCTCTGACACCATAGACATTAAATTAAATAAAGTAGTAAAAGATAGGCAAGGTCATTATGTAATGATTTGAGGATCAATCAACAAAGAAGATTTAACAATTACTAACATCTATGCACCCAATGAGGGACCTTCTAAATATATCAAACACCTACTAAAGGAACTACAAAAATTCATAAGTAGTAATATAGTAATAGTGGGAGATTTCATAGCCACTCACACATATAGACATATCAATGAAGCAGAGAATCAACAAAGAAACAAGAGAATTAAATGAAGAGATGCATAGACTAGACCTTCTGGACATTTTCAGAGTTCTTCACCCCAGAAAACAGGAATACACATTTTTCTGAATCCATACAATGCATACTCAAGAATTAAACACAGGTTAGGCCACAAAGACAATATCAATAAATTAACGAGCATTAAAATTATCCCAAATATCTCCTCAGACCATACTGGAGTAAAGCTAGCATTCAACAACAAACAGAAAATTACTAAAAGTCACAGAATTTGGAAACTCAGCAACATTCTGTTTAAGAATCGCTGGGTCAGAGAGGCACTCAAGCAAGAAATTAAAATGTTCCTGGAAACAAATGAAAATGAAGACACAAGTTATCAAAATGTTTGGGACACAACTAAAGCAGTATTGAGAGGGAAACTGATAGCCAAACAATCACATATTATAGAACAAGAAAAATATAAAATAAAGGACATTACTGCATGCCTTTAAGACTTAGAGGATGAAGAACAAAGGGACTTAATGTAACCAGACAGACAGAAATCACTAAAATTAAAGCAGAAATAAACAACATCAAAAATAAGGGAAGCATATAAAAGATCAATGAAGCCAAATGTTGGTTCTTTGAAAAAATTAAACAAGATTGAAAAACCCCTAACCAGACTCATTGAAACAAAGGAGTAGACTTAAATAAATAGTATTGTAAATGATAGAGAATATGTCACAACTGGCACCACAGAAATCCATAAAATAATGTGAGACATCTACGAATAACTATACGCCACCAAGCTAGAGAATCTGGAAGAAATGAAAGAATTCCTAGAAACATATACCCTTCCAAAAATGAATCAACAAGAACTACAAAACCTAAACACACCAATCACAGACAAAGAAATCAAAATTTTTATTAAGAATCTTCTCAACTACGAAAGTCCTGGACCAGATGGCTTCACAAAAAAATTCTACAAAACTTTCAGGAAACAGCTAATACCTACAGTCCTAGAGCTCTTCCACAAGACAGAAAAAACAGGAACAGTCCCTTACACCTTCTATGAAGCCAACATCACCCTGATAAGAAAAGCAGAGGGGGACACAACAAAAAAGGAAAACTACAGACCAATATCTCTGATAAACACAGATGCCAAAATATTAAACAAGTTCCTGGCCAACCAGATACATCAGCATGTCAAAAAGATTGTTCATCAAGACCAAGTGGGATTTATCTCAGGAATGGAAGGCTGGTTCAACTTACATAAGTCAATCAATGTCATTCACCACATCAATAAAAGCAAAACCAAAAACCACACGATTATCTCAATAGTTTCAGAGAAAGCATTTGACAAAATCCAACACCCATTCATGCTCAAAACTCTACAAAAATGGGAATAGATGGGAAATTCCTCAAGATAGTGGAGTTCATATATAGCAAACCTACAGCCAACATCATTCTCAATGGACAGAAGCTCAAAGCATTCCCCCTCAGATCAGGGACTAAACAGGGCTGTCAATTAACAGCATTAGTCTTCAACATATCTTTTTGGTTGGGCATTATGGAAACCTTGGAGTATATCACCAGGAGAGGAATTACTGGGTCATATGGAAGGTATATGTCTAGCTTTGTGAAAGTTCTTCAGACTGCTAGACAGGGCTGTCCACTATCACCATTACTCTTCAACATAGTATTGGAAGTTCTTGCCATAGCAATCAGGCACAACAACACAAGAGAAAGAAATCAAAGGAATACAGATTGGAAGGGAAGAAGTCAAGCTCTTACTATTTGCAGATGATATGATAGTATACAAAGAAAAACCTAAAGAATCCAACAGGAAACTACTGGAAGTTATTAAGCCATAAAGTTAGGTGTCAGGCTATAACTTCAATGTACAAAAATCAGTGGCATTTATTTATGCGAACACTAAATCTGAAGATGAAGATATTCAGAAATCACTCCCCTTCAGTGTTGCAGCAAAATCAATAGGAATAAAGCTGACCAAAAAAGTAAAAGACTTGTATACTGTAAACTATTAGTCACTATTCAAGGAAATAGAAACTGATACCAAGAAAGGGAAGGACATTACATGCTCATGGATTGGAAGATTAAATATCATCAAAATGAGTATTTTCCCCAGAGCCATAGACAAATTTAATGAAATACCAATTAAAGTTCCACCAAGTTCTTTAAGAGAATAGAATATAAACTGCAGTCATTTGTCTGGAACCAAAAAACACTCAGAATTGCCAAAACCATCTTTATGTAAAGAAAAAGAAACGGAGGCATCACACTCCCACATCTCAAACTATATTATAAGGCCATTATCATCAAATCAGCCTGGTACTGGAACAAAAACAGGCACACAGACCAGTGAAACAGAATTGAAAGCCCAGAACTAAACCTCCACACCTATAGACATCTAATCTTTGATAGGGGGGCCCAAAATATTAAATGGAGGATGGAGACTCTCTTCAATAAATGGTGCTGGGAAAACTGGGTTGAAACATGCAGAATGAAACTGAACCACCTTACCTCACCAGAAACAAAAATCAACTCCTAATGGATCTAGGACCTGGATGTTAGACCAGAAAACTAGCAAGTACTTAGAGGAAAACATTGGTAGAACACTTCCCAATCTAAACCTCAAGGACATCTTTGATGAAACTAACCCAACTGCAAGGAAGACTAAGGCAGAAACAAATCAATTGGACTACATCAAACTGAGAAGCTTCTTCACAACCAAGGATACTATCATACAAACAAGGAGAAGATCTTCTCATGCATACATCAGACAAGAGACTAATAACCAAAATATACAAAGAGCTCAGCAAATTTAGCTACAAAAAAGAAAATGACCCCACCCAAAAATGGGCAGAGGATATGAACATAACATTCACAACAGAAAAGATCTAAAAGGGTAACAAACACTTGAAAAATTGCTCCAGGTTGCTGATTGTCAGAGTAATGCAAATTAAGACAACATTGAGATACCACCTCACTCCTGTGAGAATGGCATATATCAAAAAGAACAACAGCAACAAATGCTGATGGGAATGTAAATTGGTCCAATCTCTGTGGAGAGCAGTCTGGAGAACTCTCACAAGGCTAGACATGGACCTTCCATTTGACCCAGTAATTCTTCTCCTGGGGATATACTCCAAAGACTCCACAACACCCAAACAAAATGACATTTATACATGTGTGTTCATAGCAGCACAATTCATAATAGCTAAAACATGGAAGCAACCCAGATGCCCAACAACAGATGAGTGGCTTAGAAAGCTGTGGTATATATACACAATGGAATACTATGAAGCTATTAAATACAATGAACCCACCTTCTCTTACCTATCTGGATGGAGCTAGATGGAATTATGTTACATGAGATAAGTCAGAAAGATGAAGATAAGTATGGGATGATTCCACTCATCAACACAAGTTGAAAAAGAAGAACATACATGGAAACTAAAAGCAGAAATTGACTAAATCTGTAGTAGGGCACCAAAGTAAAAACCCTGGGGTGAGGGTGAAGGTGGATATTCGGCCTCCTATGGTGGCAGTGGGGTGGGCATGGTTTGGGTATGTAACAGTCTTTTGGTGTTGGGAATGGTGTTTATGTACACTCCTATTAATTTGTAGTCATATAAATCCCTAATTAATATGAGAGGGGAAAATTGATTGTATGTCTCAAACTTTTTAAAACACAGAGTCTTTTTAATACATAGGCTGATTCTTTGATATGTTGACTCTGTTAAAAGCTTAGACCAGGGAGAACAGAAGCAACCAGTGGCACAGCTATATACAAATAATGTCAAAGGACATAAATTATGGTGATGTTGGGTATGACACAGCAAATCCTAACAAAAGTATTTTTCAAAGTTTACCCAATTACCAAATAATATGATTATAACAATAACTATCTATTGTCTTCTTGAACCCTAAGACAGCAGGAACCTCACATTTTCACTATAGACCCTATATTTCCCCAGTCTTGAAACTTTAGGGTGGGGTACACTTTACTGCATGCTTCTCTCAATTCATATGAAATTATATTGCATCCTCTTTTCCCAATCTAATGAATGCAATGAGTACCACCTCAGCATGCTTCACTTCAGACTGTGTCCAGAGACTTCAGTTGTGGAATGACAAACCTTCAGCTTCATTACTTGGATGAGACCTTTCCTTTCATAGTATTCTCTAATTCCATTTCAGGCGGTTCACTTCCTAATCCAAGTCCCAAATCCTAGATATAGACCAGGACCCATGAGATAAAGCATATGTTCACAGGTATCCATAAACTAGGGTAAAATATATACCTGAAAGCAAAAGTACACAATAGTCTGCAGTGAGTCAGTATAAAGTTCCTAATGAAATAGTATCTAATTAGACTTAGATACCCTCCTTACCTAGTTACTATTACAGTTCTCTCACTCACTCCAAAGCTAACCTTAGCAAAGCAAGGACTGCAAATGCTGAATAAGGGCAAGAGACTGACATACTTTAACAATAACTTTTGTCACTACTGATAGGCCTGAGCCACCACATCAGCTGGATCCCTGGAGTCCTGAGATTCCCAAACAGACATGATGAGCCTAGCGCTCAAATAAATCCCTCTCTCCATTGTTACTGGTAATCTCTATCAGGACCAACAAAATAGACCCCTTTGTGGGTCCCCCATAGGACCTTGCCTTCAACTTGTATCAACAACAGTAGAGAATGTTCATCCTTGAAGGGAGGATGTACAACATACTCTATGCTACACCTGAGAAAGATGATAGATATTGGTTCAGCTTGGAATGTTCCTACTCATGACCACAGAATGTGAGCTCAGATCTAGAGGGATGCAGAGGTCACATAGGCTCCTATGCAGATTATGAGCCTCAGACCAAATCAAATTGATGGGGTTTATATTTAACAATATTTGTACATCTTTCCCATATTAGGTAGCTGCTCTCTTCCATGATTCAGCTTTCTATCCCTTCTCCAGCCATGGCATCACCTTGGATCCACCTGCATACCAAATTTGAGGTTCAGAGGAAAAAAAAACTAGTATAGCCACAGGCCCTTTGTAATATAACTAAAATATACCTAATAGCTATATATAAAATGGAGGACCCCCCCAAATCTTGATCTGCACTATTCCAGCCTTTAGGTCCATGATTGTTCAACAATTTGTTTGGCTTTACATGTTAACTCTCTTTTCAGCCACCATGTTCAAGATGCTAGCATGATGCCAACCAGACTTCCCTGGACTGATGACCCCACCAATATGTCCTAGAGCTCCACTTCCCCATAGTCCACCCTACTAGGGAAATAGAGAGGCAGGCTGGGAGTATGGATGACCAGTCAACACCCATCTTCAGTGGGGAAGCAAGTACAGAAGCCAGACTTTCCTCCTTCTGCATCCCACAATTACCTTGGGTCCTTACTCCCAGAGGGATAATGAATAGGAAAGCTATCAGGGGATGGTATGGGATATGGAAATCTGGTGGCAGTAATTGTGTAGAGGTGTACCCCTCTTATCCTATGGTTTTCTTAATGTCTCCTTTTTTAAATAAATAAATAAATAAATAAAAATTAAAAAAGGAAATAGAAATATACAGTTCTCTAAATTAGAGACACACATGGCCCACAGGTATATGCAGAAATTGAACATTGTACTCATCATTAACAAAATCAAAATAAAAACCACATTGAGATTCCACCTCACACCTTGGAGAATGGGCTTCATCAATAAAACAAGAAAAGGTAAGTGTTGGAAAGAATATGGAGAGAGGAACCTATTGCACTGCTTGTGGGAATGTAATGTGGTACAGCTACTTTGGAGAACAGTATGGAGAATCCTTAAATACAAAATACCTTATGATAAAGCAATATTACTCCCAGATGTTTATCCAAAAGACATAATAAAACAATTTGAAGTGATATATGTACTCTAATAGCCAAAATATAGAAGCAGCCAAAATATCTTTTGAGAAATGAATAGATAAAATATCATGGAATATATACTCAATGGAGTACTACTCAGCAATAAAAATAGATGAAAAATATATATTAGTAGGGGTTCCCGGAAGATGGCGGACTGAGAAGCTGCTAGTGGCTTGAGCTCTGACCATATCTTCTGGAAACTGTAGGTTTTTCTGCCTTTAGTAGGCCAGTCAATAAGGGGTCCTAGCGGTGACACCAAGGAAGTGACCATAACTTAATTTGGGTTAAAAAATAGAGTAGAAAAAAAAGGGAAATGTTTTTTTCTTTTAAAATTATTAAGCACACCTCCGCCCCTTCCCCCCTATAACCAGTCCCTGGGGACCAACTCCTAGCAGGCTCCCCTGCTGAGCTTCTTAGTTTACCAAGATTGCTGTCACACCATGGAGTATCATTAATTCTAAGTCTATACCCTTCTGAAACCTCTGGCCTTTTGACTTTATAAGTATCCAAGCCCCCCCACCCCACATTAATTAAAAATAAATAAACTCTTTCCTTTCACCACTCTTTTATGACTGTTCTTTTTCTTATCTTTTTATTTTCTCTCTCTCTCTTTTTTTATTTTTATCATTCTTGTCAGCCTTTCTTCTCTAATCCTACAGCCTCCAAAGCCACAGGCCCCATCCCCCACACCACCAAACAGTGGACTTTTTTGAATTCACTAATACACATTTGGGAATTATATTGGGGAAGAATTCTGACTCAGAGTAGACTCTCACTGTGAGTATCTCTACTCAACTTCCCTTCATCCTTTAGCTACCCCTAGAATATACAGTGGATAGTAGATTTGCATAACTGTCTATTTCAGCTACTCTTGTCTAGTCCTGAGGTTTTTTTTTTTTTCCTCTTTCTTAACAATCAGCTGCCTCTGAACACGAGGTTTGAGGTAATCTGGGACAGGGATTTTTTTTCCCTGCTCTATTTTATTATTAATACTATATAAAGGCATATATCTTCCCACCCTTTAGATTGATCAGAATTAACTCTTAGGGTATATTTCATTGCTAGGGTAGTGGGCATCTTATCTATTGTGGGAGGAACTTGTCTCATTAATCCTACCTCTTCTACAGCCTCTCCCCTCCCTCCTTCTCATAGCTAATTAAAAAATTAAATTAAATTAAATTAAAAATAAAGTAATAAAAAAACCTTTCCCTTCACTACTCTTTAATTACAGTTCTTTTTCTTATCTTTTCTCTTTTCTAACTCTTGACTCTTTTTTCTTTTTTTTATCTTGTCATACACTTCTTCCTTCCTTCTTTGCCTTTCTGAATTAGTGAATTATTTTGGGGAAGAAATCTGACACAGAGTGGACTCTCTATGTGTGTATCTCTGCTCTAGTTCCCTTTCCCATCTTGTTACCCCTAGAATATACATTGGATAATAGATTTGCATAACTGTCTATTCTTGCTATCCCTTCTTTCTTTTCTCTTTCTTCTTCACTGGGATTTGGGTACTATTTTTTCACGGACTAGAGAAATTGTTTGGCTAAATGGTAGTGATTAAACTGCTTCAATACTTGCTTCAGTTGTTACTGTAATTCCTGAGGTTGGTGAGTGCAATTGTCATAATGGTATTTAGTACAGTGTTGCTTGTACTCAAGACACAACAACTGAGGAACAATAGAGCAAAAAAAAAAAAAAGGAAAAACACATAAATAAAAAAGTGGGTAGATCAAAAATAAATAAAACTGCTACTCCAATGAATGAAGACAAGAGCCCAGAAGAAACTACATATCAGCCAGAAGTAACCATAGATAAGAAAAGTATGCAAGCAATAATAAACTTATTAATCACAGAAATGAAAACAAAATTGGAGGAAAGGAATGGCAGTATTAGGGAAACAACAGGTGAGACCCCCAAGGAAAATACATATTATCTTGAGGCAATTAGAGAACTGAAAGCTGAAATAGCAGTAATGAAGAAAGAAGCTGAGGCAAGGGAAAGCAGACTAACAGAAGCAGAAAACAGAATTAGTCAGACAGAGGATGAGTTACAAAAAACTAAGAAAGAGGTGAAAGAGCTTAAAAAGAGATTGAGAGACACTGAAAACAAGAACAGTGACATATGGGATGATCTCAAAAGAAGTAACATTCATATAATTGGCCAGCCAGAGGAAGAAAGAGAGGAAGGGGAAGCAAACATCCTAGAGGAAATAATAGAAGAAAACTTCCCAGACCTGAATAACAGAAAGGACATAAAGATTCAAGAGGCCCAGAGAGTACCAAACAGAATCAACCCAGACCTGAAGACACCAAGACACATCATAGTCACAATGAGAAGAAGTAAGGATAAAGAAAGGATCCTAAAGGCTGCAAGAGAAAAACAAAAAGTCACATACAAGGGAAAACCCATAAGATTATCTGCAGACTTCTCCATTAAACTCTAAAAGCTAGAAGATAATGTCAAGATATCTATTGAGCCCTGAATGAAAAAGGGTTTCAACCAAGGATAATATATCCTGCTAGACTTTCATTCAAACTAGATGGAGGGATCAAAACCTTCTTAGACAAACAACAGTTAAAGGAGGCAACCATAACCAAACCGGCCATGAAAGAGGTTCTAAAAGACCTCTTATAAACAAGAACATCACTATAATACTTGCAATATATCAGAGCAAACAAAAAATTTTTTTTGAGGAATGGCACTACAATACATTAAATCCATAATATCAATAAACGTCAATGGCTTAAACTCAACCATCAAAAGTGGGGTGATGGATCAGAAAAACATAACCCAACCATATGCTGCTTGCAAGAATCCCATCTGTCACAATAAGATAAACACAGACTTAAAGTGAAAGAATGGAAAACTATCGTACAGGCTAACAGACCACAAAGAAGGGCAGGAACAGCCATTCTTATCTCAGACACGATAGATTTTAAATTAAATAAAATAATAAAAGATAGGCAAGGACATTATATAATGATTAGAGGATAAACAGCCAAGAAGACTTAACAATTATTAACAACTATGCACCCAATGAGGGACCACCTAAATATGTCAAGCATTTACTGAAAGAATTTCAGAAAAACATCAATAGTAATACAATAATAGTGGGAGACTTCAATACCCCACTCTCACACTTAGATCAACAAAACAGAGAACCAACAAAGATACAGGAGAATTGAATGAAGAGATTGACAGACTAGACCTCTTGGACAATTTCAGAGTCCTTCACCCCCCAAAATTGGAATACACCTTCTTTTCAAATCCACATAACACATACTCAAGGATAGACCACATGTTAGGCCACAGAGACAGCATCAATAAATTCAAGAACATCAAAATCATCCCAAGTATCTTCTCAGACCACAGTGGAGTAAAACTAACATTTAACAACAAACAGAAAATTATTAAAAGTCATAGAATTTGGAAACTAAACAACATACTCCTTAAGAACCACTGGGTCAGAGATTCACTCAAGCAGGAAATTCAAATGTTCCTGGAAACAAATGAAAATGAAGACACAACCTATCAAAATATTTGGGACATGGCTAAAGCAGTACTGAGAGGGAAACTTATAGCCATACAATCACATATTAAACACCAAGAAGAAGCTCAAATGAATGACCTTACTGCACACCTCAAGGACTTAGAGGAAGAGGAACAAAGGAACCCTAAAGCAACCAGAAGGACAGAAATCACTAAAGTTAGAGCAGAAATAAACAGCATCGAAAATAAAAGAACCATGCAAAAGGTCAATGAAGCCAAATGTTGGTTCTTCGAAAGATTAAACAAAATTGACAAACCCCTAGCCAGACTCATCAAACAAAAAAGAGATAAGACTCAAATTAATAGAATTGTAAACGATGGAGGAGGTATCACAATTGACACCACAGAAATCCAGAGAATCCTGCAAAACTTCTATAAAGAACTATATGCCACCAAGCTAGAGAATCTGGAAGAAATGGAACAATTCCTAGAAGCATATGCCCTTCCAAAACAGAACCAAGAAAAACTACAAAATCTAAATCACAGAAAAAGAAATTGAAACATTCATTAAGAATCTCCCCAACAACAAAAGTCGTGACCAGATGGGTTCACAAACGAATTCTACAAATTTTCAGGAAACAGTTAGTACCCATACTTCTTAAGCTTTTCCATAAGATTGAAGAAACAGGCTTCTATGAAGCCAACATCACCCTTATACTAAAAGCTGATAGGGACAGAACAAAAAAGGAAAACTATAGACCAATATCTCTGATGAACATAGATGCCAAAATATTAAACAAGATCTTGGCAAAACGGATACAGCAACATATCAAAAAGGTTGTTCATCAAGACCAAGTGTGGTTCATCCCAGGAATGCAAGGCTGGTTCAACATCCATAAGTCAATCAATGTCATTCATCACATCAATAAATGCAAATCCAAAAACCACATGATTATCTCAATAGATGCAGAGAAAGCCTTTGACAAAATCCAACACGCATTCATGCTCAAAACTCTACAAAAAATGGGAATAGATGGGAAATTTCTCAAGATAGTAGAATCTATATATAGCAAACCTACAGCCAACATCATATTCAATGGACAGAAGATGAAAGCATTCCCCCTCAGATCGGGGACTAGACAGGGCTGTCCACTGTCACTATAACTCTTCAACATAGTACTGGAAGTTCTTGCCATAGCAATCAGGCAAGAAAATGAAATCAAAGGAATACAGATTGGAAGGGAAGAAGTCAAGCTCTCACTATTTGCAGATGATATGATAGTATACATATAAAAACCTAAAGAATCCAGCAGAAAATCATTGGAAGTTATTAGGCAATATAGTAAGGTATCAGGCTACAAAATCAATGTACAAAAATCAGAGGCATTTCTTTATGCAAACACTAAATCTGAAGAAGACATCCAGAAATCACTCCCATTTAATGTTTCAGCAAGATCAATCAAATACCTAGGAATAAAGTTGACCAAAGAAATGAAAGACTTGTATGCTGAAAACTACTCAAGGAAATAGAAACTGATACCAAGGAATGGAAAGATATCTCATGCTCATGGATTGGAAGAATAAATATCATCAAAATGAATATTCTCCCCAGAGCCATATACAAATTTAATGCAATACCCACCAAGCTTCTTTAAGAGAATAGAACAAACACTACAATTATTTATCTGGGACCAGAAAACACCTAGAATTGCCAAAACCATCTTGAGGAAAAGAAACAGCAATGGAGGCATCACACTCCCAGACCTTAAACTATATTATAAAGCCATCATCATCAAAACAGCATGGTACTGGAACAAAAATAGGCACACAGACCAGTGGAACAGAATTGAAAGCCCAGAAATAAATCCCCACACTTATGGACATCTAATCTTTGATAAGGGGGGCCAAAGGATTAAATGGAAGAAGGAGGCTCTCTTCAATAAATGGTGCTGGGAAAACTGGGTTGAAACATTCAGAAGAATGAAAGTGAACCACTTTATCTCACCAGAAACAAAAATCAACTCCAAATGGATCAAAGACCTAGATTTCAGACCAGAAAGAATCAAATACATAGAGGAAAACATTGATAAACACTTTCCCACCTACACCTCAAGGACATCTTTGTTGACTCAAACCCAATTGCAAGGAAGATTAAAGAAGAAACAAACCAATGGGACTACATCAAATTGAAAAGCTTCTGCACATCCAAAGATACTATCACACAAACAAAGAGACCCCTCACAGAATGGGAGAAGATCTTCACATGCCATACATCAGACAAGAAACTAATCACCAAAATATATAAATAGCTCAGCAAACTTAGCACCAAAAAAGCAAATGACCCCATCCAAAAATGGGCAGAGTATATGAACAAAACATTCACTACAGAGGAGATCCAAAAGGCTAACAAACATATGAAAAACTGCTCTAGGTCACTGATTGTCAGAGGAATGCAAATTAAGACAACACTAAGATACCAGCTCACTCCTGTAAGAATGGCATACATAAAAAAGGACAACAGCAACAAATGCTGGAGAGGTTGTGGGGACAGAGGAACCCTTTTACATTGCTGGTGGGAATTTAAATTGGTACAGCCTCTGTGGAGAGCAGTCTGGAAAACTCTCAGAAGGCTAGACAGTGACCTTCCATATGATCCAGTAATTCCTCTCCTGGGGTTATACCCCAAGGACTCCATAACACCCAACCAAAAAGAGGTGTGTACTCCTATGTTCATAGCAGCACAATTCACAATAGCTAAAACCTGGAAGCAACCCAGGTGCCCAACAACAGATGAGTGGCTGAGAAAGCTGTGGTATATATACACAATGGAATACCATGCAGCTATCAAGAACAATGAACCCACCTTCTCTGACCCATCTTGGACAGAGATAGAAGGAATCATGTTAAGTGAGCTAAGTCAGAAAGATAAAGATGAGTATGGGATGATCCCACTCATCAACAGAAGTTGAGTAAGAAGATCTGAAAGGGAAACTAAAAGCAGGACCTGATCAAATTGTAAGTAGGGCACCAAAGTAAAAGCCCTGTGGTGAGGGGTAGACATGCAGCTTCCTGGGCCAGTGGCGGGTGGGAGTGGGTGGGAAGGATAGGTCACAGTCTTTTGGTGGTGGGAGTGGATTTTATGTACACTCCTAGTAAAGTGTAGTCATATAAATCACTAATTAATATGAGAGGGGGAAATTAATTGTATGTCTCGAAGTTTTTCAAAACACAAACTGAATCTTTTTAATATATAGGCTGTGTAATTGATATACAGACTCTCTCAAAAGGCTAGACCAAGTAGATCAGAAGCAACCAATAGCACAGTTATATACAAGATACTGGGTACTATACAGCAAACCCTAACAAAAGGACTTTTCAAAGTTAACCCAATTACCAAATAATGTGATGATAACATTAACTATCGATTGTCTTTTTGAACCCTAAGACAGCAGGAACCTCACATCTCCACTATAGAGCCTCTACTTCCCCCAGTCCTGGAACCTTTGAATAGGGCCCACTTTCCCGTATGCCTCTCCCAATCCATATCAAATAATATTGCATCTGCCGATCATAACCTAACCAACGCAACGATTGCCACCTCAACATGCTTCACTTCAGACTGTGTCCAGAGACTTCACGTGTGGAATGAGAACCCTTCAGCTTCATTACTCGGGTGAGACCTTTCCTTTCATAGTGTACTCTGATTCCATCTCAGGTAGTTCACTTTCTAACAAAATATATACCTGAATGCAGAAGTACACTAGAGTTTTCAGTGAGTACCCCCCTAACACTTCCTCTCCACTATTCCAAGCTTTGGGTTTATGATTGCTCAACAATTTGTTTGGCTTTGTATGTTAACTCTCTTTTCAGTCACCAGGTTCCAGATGTCATCAGGATGCCGGCAAGGCTTCCCTAGACTGAAGACCCCACCAATGTGGCCTGGAGCTCTTCTTCCCTAGAGACCCACCATACTAGGGAAAGAGAGAGGCAGACTGGGAGTATGGACTGACCAGTCAATGTCCATGTTCAGCGGGGAAGCAATTAAAGAAATCAGACCTTCTACCTTCTGCAACCCACAACGACCCTGAGTCCATGCTCCCAGAGGGATAGAGAATGAGAAAGCTATCAGGGGAGGGGATGGGATATGGAGATTGGGTGGTGGGAATTATGTGGAGTTGTACCCCTCCTACCCTATGGTTTTGTTAAATAATCCTTTCTTAAATAAATAAGAAAAATAAGAAAATATATATATATTAGTAGTATATCTTCCTTGCAATTGTATTTTTGTTTATTTATTTATTTATTTATTTTTATCACTCTTGTCACGAAAGGTCTGTGTCCCCATCCCCAATGCCATAGATAACCACTATAATTCTCCCACAGTCTTGAAAATAGGTTGACAGTTTTCACATTTGTATATTTAATTCTCTATATTCTGCATATGAGTGAAACCGTCCTGTGGTTATCCTTTACCTCATAACTTGCTTCACTGAGAATAATAATTCTCCTATTCCATCTACTTTATCCAAAAAGGACACAATATCAAAAACAGATAATTTTGTGTACTTTGGGATAAAGTAGATTGAATTGGAGATTATGCTTAGCAAAGTAAGTAAGGTAATGAAGTGCAACTGCAGAATGGTTTCACTCATATGTGGAGTCTAAAGAATTAAACTTAAAAACAAACAAAAAGTAAACATATATTCAAGATTGTTGAAAACTATACTGGTTATCTAGCAATGTGGGCTGATTGTGGGTGGGGACACAAAGACCTCTGGTGGTAGGAAAGGCATGATGTATTCATATTAATTTATATCTCATAAATCACTATTAATTTAGCATGCGGGGAGTGATTAGATTTAATACTTCAAGTTCTCTTACTGCCTGGACCATAGCCCAGATTATACATGTTTTCTTTATCCTACGTATTTAATGTTTCAGATGTACTATATGATTAAATTCTGACAACAGGCTTAAATTATTCAAGGAGCTCTAAAAATTTTATATATAGTTTTTTTAATATCAAAATTACCTGCAACATTAGGGCAGATAGATCAAAACCATTTGACCCTGTCAGTATCTAAGACACAGTGATTAGGAGATAGCCCTAAAGAGCATAAATTATAGTGAGGCTAAGTATATTACTGTATATGCTAACCATTGTATTTTCATATAAAACCAAATCCCAAGTAACTTGGTTATAATAATATGTAACTATTGCTATTATTTTAAATTTTATTTATTGATTTATGAGAAATGATAGGAGAGAGAAAGAACCAGACATCACTCTGGTATATGTACTGCTGGGGATTGAACTCAGGACATCATGCTTGAGAGTCCAATGTCTTATCCACTTCACCACTCCCCAGACCATAACTATTGCTATTTTAAACTCTTTCTACAGCTATAAGAAACCTTTCTTATTCTCTTTAAGATCCTTATTTCTCCTACTCCTGTAACCTCCAGAACTGTGCCCATATTTCCTGATGTTTCTTATTTCTAATTACTTATCATCATAGTGTCTCTGTTGACCACAACTAAACCAATGCTAACAGTGCTGCTGTGCCACATTATGCTGCTGCTGATGTGTAACTGCAGATTGTCACCAGAGACCCTAAACCTTAGATGTCAACATCCAAACTCTTCTAATTCTAACTCTTCTTGAGATCTTTCCTAACACTTGAGACTACTTAATTCCATTTTTGATTACATGATATCTGACAAAGTTACAGATACTAGATACAGGGTACTAGGGTACTGGGTACAGGTGTGCATGTATCCATATGAAAGAGGCAATTATGTAACTCAAGTAAATGTGCTAAATAGCCCTTTTTGATTAGACTTAGACCTAATATGCCTGGGATCCTAATAGAAGGGTCTAAAAAAGGTAACATAAATTCTCTAACTGATTATATTTAGACCTTGGAAATCTAGTAAAAAGACCCAAATAAGACAGACCCCATAAACCTAATTAATATTTTATTGTACATATAAATCCAATGCTTTATTTTATACAACAAATGACACTCAATGCTTTAACAACTGGGAGGACTTCTAAGCTTTTCAGATTAAAAAAAAAAGACTACAAAAGCATAATGATGACTGGTTTGGTCAATACCAGACCACAGCACTATCTGGGGCCATAGGTAGGGAATCCTCCAAGGGGAGGCTTGATCATCCTGCTCTACCAGTCAAAAAGACTTGTCCTAAAATAGTGATGCCCAGCTTATTCCCAGATGTGACAGTGAAAGATATAAAGCTGTATTCCCCAAAGTTTATGTTATTATAGATCTGTACAATTTGATTAAAATAATAAATAAATAGTGAGACTTGAGTAGGTTCTTTACTGAGGTGAATTTGGAAAGCAAAAAAGGAAAGGATAAAATTATGAATAAAAAACACATTTAGGTTGCTATGTTCAGGGGGAAAGAGGAATGCCAAGGAGTATAAATTTAAGTAGCAAATGGTGGGAAATTCATTAAAATGTAGGTTCCTGAGTCTTTGAAAAAAAAAAATTAGACGTCAAGAGAAAATCAGCAGAGGACAAATAGATTTTCTTTTGAAATAGTCTACTTTCTCCTTGTGGAAGTATAAAGGTCATATAATTAAAGTGATTCATTATTCTTTTCCAGTTATTTAGCATTCAGCATAAATCAATGATTAACTTCAGTGAATGGACAGGTAGTTTGCAAGGCGGATGTGGTTGCTGCTTGCAGTACTTCTCTCCCTCTGCTGGTTTGATTTCCAGTCAGTGGGAATATATTAGCATTGGAGGATTATAGAGGTGGTATTCCTGAGAAGGGTGAGAGTGTGTCTTCATTGTCAGGGATTTCATAGAAGAGCTTGTTTTTGACATCTTCAGCAGCCAAGAGGGAAATACAACTGCAATTTTGGCTTATATGACTGGATAAGTGATTATATCCTAGATATTGGAGAATTGGTTTCATTCAGTTTAATAGAACAAAGGTAATTTTTTTCTCATCTTAGTCCAAGAGATTTGAACTTTAAATTAAATAAAGCTCTTTAAACATAGTCCTACACCACTTTCATCAGCCCTGTACTTTCCATTGCCAGCAATGCCAACCTCCATTTTTTCTGGTTACCAATGAGAGTGAAAATCTTTGTGTGTTGCCTAAACTCTTTCTTTCCACAAGCTTCTCAATTAGGAATTCAATATGCTTTGGTTAGGAGATTCTACATCAAACTCTAGTTGGAATCTTAGCTCTCTGTCTTGGTGTTTACATGCACAAGATGCTAAAACTATTAACAAGCCCAAGATTTTACATAAGACACAGTAGGCTGGAATTCTTTTTTTTTTAATTTAAGAAGGGATTAATTAACAAAACCATAGGGTAGGGGTGGTACAACTCCACACAATTCCCACCACCCAATCTCCATATCCCACCCCCTCCCCTGATAGCTTTCCCATTCTCTATCCTTCTGGGAACATGGACCCAGGGTCATTGTGGGTTGCAGAGGGTGGAATTCTGAACTGGATGCACACCATCTCTTCAAAGATGAGCAGGGAGCCAGAATGGCATTTCTTAGTAATGACTTCATTGCTACCAGTGTGGGGCTTAAGTCATTGAAATAAATTAGAGGGTAAATATAAAACTCAAATCAGGCCTATTTGAATACAGAGAGGGTGAGAGGGAAGAAAAAGTGATGTTTCTGGAAAAACATTTTTAGTTTTTTCTTTCACTTCTCCTAAGCCACCTGCTAAAAGCAAGAGTGTGAACAAATGTGAAAGGGCTAGTTCTATGGAAGAGAAACAAGTCTGAAAGCATTTCATCTCCTGAGAAAAGTTTAAGAAAGCCAACTTCCCAATCCAGATTCCAACTTTTCATTCAAAAACAGAGACAGGAGAGGAATAAAGGATCCATGAAAAGAGCTTAGCAAGACTCTTGGAGCCACCAGAAAGGTGAGTGGACTCTCATCTAGGTTGCACTGGTCTTCTCTTGGTCTATATGCACAGTCCTGTCTTTGCTATGGGCTAAGGAGAGCTGAATTGCATAATCTGTTCTTTCCTTAGATTTCATCTTTATAGATGGCAAGATTTGGACAATGTGATTCTTCTGTTTCTTCTCAGTGCTGCCATAGGAAGAGCACACCTGATCTGCCTTCCTGTGGATTATAGGGATTATCTTGGTACTTGGATTATGAAGGAGTATCTGGGTCTGTCTTTTCTTCAAGATAACTTATTTTTTTATTTTTTTCAAAATATATATTTTTTAACTTTATTATCTTTATTGGATAGAGACAGTCAGAAATTAAGAAAGGAAGGGGAGATAGGAAGAGAAACAGAGATACACCTGCAGCACTTCTCCACTACTTGCAAAACTTTCCCCTTGCAGTTGGGACTGGGGGCTCAAACCTGGGTCTGTGTGCATTGTAACATGTCAACTCAACCAGGTGCACCACCACCAAGTCTCCTCCAACAGAAGTTATTGTCTCCTCTGTTCCCATCCACTGCTAGCATTAGATCCTTTACTAGACCATTGCCCAGTAACATTGGCATATGAGATGTGTTTTCACTTGAAAGACAGACCCCATTCTAGTGCTCCAGGAACTTAGGTTCACAGAGGATTACTGACATGGGAAAGAAAGAAGCTGCTGGAAGCTCTGAGGGTGCCTAAGGGAATAAAAGTACAGGCTCAAAAGAAAGAATTATTACAAGTCCTCTGGAATAGGGTGGACATGTTTATTAATCTTAGGAATGTTGAAGCAAAAGCTCTTGGCTGTATGCAGAGGGAAAAGGGTCTGTGCAGGTTCATGGAGAAACCTTTCCTTGCAAAGCTGATGTTCACACTGTGCTGGATGGGTTTTTCCTACTCTGTTTATGATTATTTCTCTAGGAGACTGCAGCCTCAAAGCCTTTTATATCCCTGGGATTGATAGTCCTTGGTATGGAAGCTTTTTGAATAAAGAAGTTGACTGGATTTTATTCTATAAAATTATCTATAACAATTGTAACAAAATTCATAAATGGGGAAGGGAGGCTAATTTATACTATTGATCTATCAATGGTGATGCTGGGTAGGACTCTGATGGTCCAACTACAAGACAAATTTCCCTATGTACAGACTGCAAGAAAATCCTCTTGTTGTTATTCTTGCAACAGAAGTTAATTAATTACTATTTCCTTCTAGAATAAAGACAGAGGAAGAAATAAAAGGCAATCATCTTCCCCTGTTAATAATAAGAGATGATTCTTCTAAGATCAAATATGTCTAGTGATTCAGGTTATGAATCCAACATAGAGGAATGGCATTAAGTCTGATTTCAGTGGTTACTCTTAGCTCCATAAAAATGGGTGGAAAGAACATAACCCACAGCAAGAGGTAATAAGACTAAGTTAAATGGAATTGCTATGGGTTGAAACTCAAATGTTGAAGCCCTAGCCATTTGTGTTAAGCCATCTGGAGGTTGGGTTTTTGGGAGACTGATTAGGTTAGCTGGGAACATAGGGATGAGATTATATTTAGTCCATTTACTCTTCACTCTGTTAATTTTTTTTTACCAGAACACTTATCAGCTCTGGCTTATGTCATGTGGGGGATTGAACCTGTGACTTTGGAGCCATAGACATGAAAGTCTCTTTGCATACCTTTTTGCTATTTAACCCTGCCTCTGTTATAACAAAATCAGTATCTTAATTCTAACTTAAGCAGCAGAATTGTATCCGTCACAGTTCTGGAGACTGAAAAATTCAGGCCCAAACTACTGACAAATTCAATGTCTTGTGAGGACCAATACCGCATTTTGCAAATGACTAGACCACCTAACTATAAATAGCATTACATTGGGGCTATGGTTTTACTATATGTTTGTGTGTGTGTGTGGGGGGGTACATTCAGTCTAGTAATCCCACTTAGTGAAACTCAAACTTTTATTAAGACCTAAATTCAGCAGAAATTCAAGAAAATAATTTTGTTTTGTTGTTCATTATCTGTCTACCATCTTCCAGGAAAGACTCTAGGGATATAGCAATTAATCATCTAGCCCAATTCTACCTTGCTGCTATAGAGCTCATGTTACAGCAAAGACAAGCATTTAAGGCACAAATAGATACAAGTGGAGGTAGAAAATGGAGAAATCAGTCAGTGGGTTGGAATATGACTGGCAATAGCTACTCATCAGTCATTTGTATCCATTTCATCAATTATAAACACTGGCTCAATTTGACTTGGAATCCCATGCTCATTGAGGACATTGCTTCCTAAAGCTGAGCACTGTCAATACTCTGGAAAAATTCCTGAAGTCTTGAGTCCAGGAGCCATAAAAGCTCCCTTCTAAAAAACAGTATAGCTTTTTTTTTTTTTTTACTTATTTATTCCCTTTTGTTGCCCTTGTTGTTTTATTGTTGTAGTTATTATTGTTGTTGTCGTTGTTGGATAGGACAGAGAGAAATGGAGAGAGGAGGGGAAGACAGAGAGGGGGAGAGAAAGACAGACACCTGCAGACCTGCTTCACCACCTGTGAAGCGACTCCCCTGCAGGTGGGGAGCCGGGGTTCGAACTGGGATCCTTATGCCAGTCCTTGTGCTTTGCGCCACCTGCGCTTAACCTGCTGCGCTACAGCCTGACTCCCCAACAGTATAGCTTTTTAAAAGATTTAATAGAAGGTTTTGAAGAAGATTTATAGAAAAACTGATCATACAATATAGAAACTTCCCAGATATCCTTATAATTAACACCATGTAGTGCATATGCATTTATTTCAATATTTATTTAATATTTATTTCAATAAATATTAATAAATATTTATAAATTATAAGTAAAATATGTAGTTTTATTTGGATCCATTCTTTGAATAATTTTCTATAAGTTTTGATGAGTTTGTAATGAGATATATCTACCAACATAGTTTTGCTGCCTTTAGCGTCTCCCATGTGACACCTGTTCATTCATCCCTCCATCCTATCCTCTAACAACCAATGAATACTTTTAATCTTTGCATAAATAGCAAAATATATTCTAGAAAAATTAGGAAACCCAGAAGGCACTTTTCTTCTAGAAATTCTATCACAATTGAGTTTAATTTGTTGCCTTCATCCCAAAGTGATGGATTTCTTTATTTTTTATTAATTATTTAATAATGATCAAGAAGATTATAAGTTAACAGGGGTATAATCCCATAGAGTTCCCACCACCAGAGGTCTGTATCCCATCCCCTCCATTGAATGTTTCCCTTTTCTTTTTCCCTCTGACAGTATGGACCAAAGATCTTTATGGGGTTCAGAAGGTGGAAGGTCTAGATTCTATAATTGCTTCTCTGCTGGACGTGGGCATTGGCATGTCAATCCATGCCCTCAGCCTGTTTCTATCTTTCCCTAGTTTGGTAGGGGTCTGGGGATGTAGATTTCCAGGACACATTGGTGAAATCATTTGCCCTGGGAAGTCAGGTTGGCATCATGGTAGCATCTGCAACCTGGTGGCTGAAAAGCATTAAATTGTTTAATAATCAAGAACCTGCATGTAGGACTAGAACAGATAAAATTGGGTATCTTCAAGTGGAAAAAACCTAGGAAGTCTATTTTAGGTATGTTCCAAGGGTCCCATGACTTTAGTATTTTTTGCCTGAACCTGATAGCTAACATGCAGATGGACTAAAAATATTGTTTGGGAAGATGGTGTCAGAGTTGACAATAGGAATAGAAAGCTGCATTAAGGCAGACAGTATCTTCCAAACATAAAGAAAGTATATAAATACTACTAATTGTAAACCCCATCTATTAGACCTAAGACTCATATATACTCATATACACTTGTATTTAGCTCAGGAGCCTATGTAACCTCTGCTTCCCTGTTAGTCTGAGCTCCCAGTCCATGGTCACAGATAGCAACATTGTAGACTGTACTTATTTCTGGACTAGACTTCCTTGAGTGGCAGAGTATGATGACCCAGCTTTCCTTTGGAGAGTGAGATAACCCCTACCATTTTGCTATTTTACAGTGAGGCCAGTATCCTGGAGAGTCCCACAGGAGGTTTTATGATAATGTTCATAATAGAAGTGACCAGTGATAGTGGAGAGAGGGATATATCAGAGGTCTAGGTTCACATATATCCCACATATCATATGTGGGAGTCCAAGGATTCACTAACTAGAACACTAGTTAATGAGGTGGAAGTACCAGAACTTTCTGTCCTCTTTGGCTGTCTCAGACCATTCATGTAATTGAGAGGCAATGATGTGCGTTTTAATAGTCTTATCCACTTAGCAAATATGGCAGATTTGTTGTAGCCCAGAGGTTAAAGGTTGAATCTTTGCAGTTTCCTTAATTCAGTAAAGACTTTTAATCACTTAAATGATTTTTGATGATGATCTGGGGTTGATTATTATCATTTCAGTGAAGTTTAAACAGCTACTGATATGTCATGAATAAGAGAGAGACTGAGAAGAAATCAAGTTTTAGATATTTTGTCCTGTTTTGCTTTATTTATCTGTTAAAAATTATTAACTTTTGCACTTAAAGTGACATAAAATTCCAAGAAAATGCACAGCTTCCACTTGGATGTGGATTTTAGGGTTGTCACAATGAAGTGCCAGATATATGTTTGTGTCTCCCCAACCCACAGGCTAAGTGTTATTTGGGTAAAGAGGAAAAACTCTGGTTTTGTTCCTCCCCAAAGCATACAGAGTCAGAGAGAACCCTGCAGAAAATGAGAAGGGAAAGGGTAAGTGTGAGTCAGATTATTTGTCTGTCAGTCTGTGTGTGTGAGTGTATGTGTGTGTGTGGGGGGGTGTACTATTTATCAGAATTATGACTGCTCAAAGCACTCATCAAAAGTGATGTTTATTGGGTGTGAAATGTTCTAATTTGCAAGCTGTTTAGAAATCAAAATTCACAGACACAGTCTTCTCTGTCATTTGTGACCTCTTAGGATTAATTACTGAGATCTGTGCCATGACTTTCTGATACTTCCCAGAACCATAAACCTTTAAATAATGCAGGAGCTGATTATGAAGTTTTCCTCAAAGCCACAATCTCTCTGTGAAGGAATGAGGACAAGTGAATAGTCAGGTGCTTACAGAATAGTTTTCCCTGGAAATGTGAGTTATTGGTCTGAAATGGTGAGTGCCCTGCTTTCTCATGCCTAAGGTTGCTGCTTATTATATACACAAGGGAAAAGTTATAAGCCTTTTAAAGAGTCAGTCTACAAAAGTATCTTCCTTTTATTTATTTTAATTAATTAATTAATTAATTAATTAACTTATTTTTGCCTCCAGGGTTATCTCTGAGGCTCCATGACTACACTATAAATCCACTGCTCCTGAAGGCCATTTCCCCACACACATTCCTTTTTTGTTTTATTTTATTGGATAGGACAGAGAGAAATTGAGAGAGAAGGGAATGATAGAGACAGGGAGAGAAAGATAGACACATGCAGACCTGCATCACTGCTTGTGATCCCCCCCCCCCCCTGCAAGTTGGGATCCAGGGCTTGGACCAGGATCCTTCAGTGTGTCCTTGTGCTTCATACTATTTGAGCTTAGCACTACCACATGCTCCCCCTTTTTATTTATTATTACATATAAAACAATTAGAAAACCTTTAGCATGTAACATGTCCTTAGTTCTGGTGCTGGATGGATAAAAAGCCCAAGGAAGATCAGGGATCAGATGTGCGGTCGGACCCTGATCAGATATGTTCTCAGAGGCTGAAGAGCTCAAGAACTTCTCTGAATCTTGTCCCTCTTCCTTTGTCTCAACTTGCTCAAAGTGACATGGTCTCAGGTCCTTGAATTCTGAGGTATCTCAGAATTTCACAGTTCTACTCATAGAAGATAGCCTCTTTAGGAATTATGATCAAATAGTAAGGTTTCACATGCAAGGAAGTTGGGGAAACTCAAGATTAGTTTGACTAGTCATGACTGAAATCAATCCAAAGTACCTATTAGTTAATTCTTTGTCAATGAATCCTTAAAGATGAATATTAAATACCATAAGAGTGAATAATAGAATATTTATTTATAAAATTTACTTATAAATTTTTTGTATATAATCTTTGAGTTCCTGTGTGTGGTGACATAGTATACTGGCAATGATGGGTGGAAATCCCAGCACAGTGCTGACGTCAGCCTTGGCAACAGAGTATGCAGTGATATGTGAAGGTGCATGGTGGACTGTGCTAGTGTAGCAAAGCATTATGGGTGGGTTGAATAGACTTAAATGTACAGCCAGCCAGAAGTCATTCTCTCTTTGGCTGCTGCTTCTTCTCCTGGTCAGAAGCACCTCAATGGAGGTGTGCCAGGTATCTGCCATGGCTTCTTCTCCTGGGAACTGAACATGTGTGACTCTGCTAGATGGTAAACTTTTAGACCCCTCTACAGCCATGATCAACCTTTACCAGAGCTGATAATTGTTTATCTTATGGGACTAAACTCTTGATAACTATACTCAGACTTTATGGACCTAGCATACTTTTAACCATTGATAATAAGTGCTTATTTTGCCTTTTACCAGTTTCAACCTAATAAAACTTGTGTTGTTTAAACTAGTTTAAACAACACAGCTCCCCACTATGAATCCTTTCAAACACTGCAGCAGCCCCCCACTAAACCCTTTTTAAGTTAAATAACAACACCTGTCCATTAAACAATCTGTTCTGCTTTATATATTACTGCATTCCAGCCATCAAGTTGCAGACACTGCTATTTAATTCTGATTCCCCTGGGCAGACAACCCCACCAATATGACCTGAAGTCTCGCCTTTTTAGAACCCTACCCAACTAGGGAAAGACAGAAACAGGCTAGGGTTATGGATCAATCTGTATTACACATCCACTATGTAGATAGTAAAGGCACCATGTCAAGGTAGGCACAAGTATGAAGATTAACTTTCTTTTTTAAGATTCACTTTCTAAAAAGGAATTCAATTATTAACAATATGGGTCAAGTCTAAGACACTGTTGTCAGAGTTTCCCAACTTTTTATAACTGGCTTCCTTATTTCTAGGTTAACCATGGATTTATCATATATATGTGTATCTATGACTGTATTCTCTTGGAATACTTTACTTAAGCCTTTAACTCTGAGTCCATGTTTGTTTTTATGTTGAATGTGATTTTTATATAGACACAGAATTGATGGACCCCCCTTTTTTCAATTTTTTTATTTAAGAAACGAGACATTAACAAAACCATAGAATAAGAGGGGTACAATTCCGCACAATTCCCATAACTGAATTTCCATATCCAATCCCCTCCCCTGATAGCCTTCCCATTCTCTATCTCTCTGGGATTATGGATCCAGGGTCGTTGTGAGTTGCAGAGGGTGGAAGGTCTGGCTTCTCTAATTGCTTCCCCACTGAACATGGGCATTGACTGGTCAATCTACACTCCCAGTCTGCCTCTCTCTTTTCCTAGTAGGGTGGGGCTCTGAGGAAGAGAGCTCAGTACACATTGATGGGGTCGTCTGTCCAGGGAAGTCTGGTCAGCATCTTGCTGGCATCCTGAATCTGGTGGCTGAAAAGAGAGTTAACACATAAAGCCAAACAAATTGATGAACAATCATGGACAGAAAGACTGGAATAGTGCAGATGAAGTGTTGGGGGGTATTCCCTGCATGCTTTGTGTACTTCTTCTTTCAGATATATATTTATCCCCTAGTTTATGGGCACGTGTGAACCTATACTCTATCTCAGGGGACCTGGACTATACCTAGGTTTGGGAACTTTATTGGGGAGTGGACCACCTGGAATGGAATTAGAGAATACTATGAAAGGAAAGGTCTCACCCGAGTGATGAAGCTGATGGGTTGTCATTCCACACCTGAAGTCTCTGATCACAGTCTGAAGTGAAGGATGCTGGGGTGGCACTGATTGCGTTTATTAGGTTGCAATCCGCAGATGCAATATTATTTGATTTGAATTGAGAGAAGCATGCAGGAAAGTGGGCCTCACCCTAAGGTTCCCGGACTGGGGGAAATATAGGCTCTATAGTGGAAATGTGAGGTTCCTGTTGTCTTAGGGTTCAAGAAGACAATGGAGTTATTGTTATTGTCACATTATTTGGTGATAGGGTTAACTTTGGAAAGTCCCTTGGATAGGGTTTGGGGTATAGTACCCAGCATCTTGTATATAGTTGTGCTACCTGTTGCTTTTGTTCTCCCTGGTCTAGGCTTTTGAGAGAGACAACATATCAAAGACAGCCTATGTGTTAAAAAAAAGACTCAGTTTGTGTTTTAAGAAGTTCTAGACATATTATCAATTTTTCGCCTCTCATATTCATTAAATAGTGGTTTATGTGTTTACACTTTAATAGGATTGTACATAAACACCACTCCCACCACCAAAAGACTGTGTCCAATCCCCAACACCCTTGCCCGCCCCATCCACCCACCCCTGCCGTGCCGGGAAGCCCAATGGCCACCCTCCCCTTCACCACAGTGTTTTTTACATTGGTGCCCTGCTCTCAGTTTAATCAGATCCTGCTTTTAGTTTCCCTTTGTGTTCTTCTTTCTCAACTTCTGTTGATGAGTGGGGACATCCCATACTCATCTTTATCTTTCTGACTTATCTCACTTAACATAATTCCTTCTAGCTCTGTCCAAGATGGGTCAGATTAGGTGGGCTCATTGTTCTTAATAGCTGCATAGTATTCCATTGTGTATATGTACCACAGCTGTCACAGCCACTCATCTGCTGTTGGGCACCTGGGTTGCTTCCAGATTTTAGCTATTATGAACTGTGCTGCTATGAACATAGATGTACACACATCTTTTTGGTTGGGCATTATGGAATCCTTGGAGTATATCCCCAGGAGAGGAATTACTGGGTCATATGGGAGGTCTATGTCTAGCCTTGTGAGAGTTCTCCAGACTGTTGTCCAGAGAGGCTGGACCAGTTTACATTCCCACAAGCAGTGTAGAAGGGTTCCTCTGTCCCCACAGCCTCTCCAACATTTGTTGCTGCTGTCCTTTTTGATGTATGCCATTCTCACAGGAGTGAGGTAGTATCGCAATGTTGTCTTTATTTGCATCTCTCTGACAATCAGAGACCTGGAACAGTTTTTCATATGTTTGTTAGCCTTTTGGATCTTCTCTGAAGTGAATGTCTTGTTCATATCCTCTGCCCATTTTTGGATGGGGTCATTTGCTTTTTTGGTGCTAAGTTTGCTGAGTTCTCTGTATATTTTGGTGATTAATCTCTTGTCTTGTGTTTGGCATGTTCTTCTTCTCCCATTCTGTGAGGGTCTCTTTTTTTGTGTGATAGTTTCTTTGGCTGTGCAGAAGCTTTTGAATTTGATGTAGTCCCATTAGTTTGTTTCTGCTTTAGTCTTCCTTGCAATTGGGTTTCTTTCATCAAGATGTCCTTGAGGTTTATATGGGAGAGTGTTTTACCAATGTTTTCCTCTAAGTATTTGATTGTTTCCGGTCTGACATCCAGGTCTTTGATCCATTTGGAGTTGATTTTTGTTTCTGGTGAGATAAGGTGGTTCAATTTCATTCTTCTGCATGTTATAACCCAGTTTTCCTAGTATCATTTATTGAAGAGAGCCTCCTTCTTCCATTTAATACTTTGGGCTTCCTTACCAAAGATTAGATGGAGGTGTGGGGGTTTACATCTGGGCTTTCGATTCTGTTCCACTGGTCTGTGTGCCTATTTTTGTTCCATTACCAGGCTGTCTTGATGATGATGATATTATAATATCGGTTGAGATTTGGGAGTGTGATGCCTCCTTTTCTGTTTCTTTTCCTCATGATGGTTTTGGCAATTCTAGGTGTTTTCTGGTTCCAGATAAATGAATGTAGTTTTTGTTCTATTTTCTTAAAGGAGCTTGGTGGAACTTTGATGGGTATTGCATTAAATTTGTATATGGCTCTGGGGAGAATATTCATTTTGATGATATTTATTCTTCCGATCCATAAGCATGGGATGTCTTTCCATTTTTTGGTATCAGTTTCTATTTCCTTGAAGAGTTTTCAGTATACAAGTTTTTCACTTCTTTGGTCAGCTATAATCCTAGGTATTTTATTGATGTTGTTGCAACAGTGAATGGGAGTGATTTCTGGTTTTCTTCTTCAGTTTTAGTGTTTGCATAGAGAAATGCCACTGATTTTTGTACATTGATTTTATAGCCTGATACCTTGCTATATTGCCTAATAACTTCCAGTAGTTTTCTACTGGATTCTTTAGGTTTTTCTATGTATACTATCATGTCATCTGAAAATAGTGAGAGTTTGACTTCTTCCCTTCCAATCTGTATTCCTTTGATTTCTTTCTCTTGCCTGACTGCTATGGTAAGAATTTCCAGTACTATGTTGAAGAATAATGGTGATAGTGGGCAGCTCTGTCTAGTCCCTGATCTGAGGGGCAATGCTTTCAACTTCTGTCCATTGAGTATGATGTTGGCTGTTGGTTTGCTATATATAAATTCCACTATATTTAGGAATTTCCCATCTATTTCCATTTTTGTAGGGTTTTGAGCATGAATGGGTATTGGATTCTGTCAAAGGCTTTCTCTGCATCTATTGAGATAATCATGTGGTTTTTGGCTTTGCTTTTATTGATGTGGTGAATGACATTGATTGACTTACGGATGTTGAACCAGCCTTGCATTCCTGGGATGAATCCCACTTGGTCGCGATGAAAAATCTTTTTGATGTGCTGCTGTAACCAGTTGACCAAGATCTTGTTTAATATTTTGGCATCTATGTTCATCAGAGATATAGGTCTGTAGTTTTCCTTTTCTGTTGTGTCTCTATCAGCTTTGGGTATCAGAGTGATGTTAGCTTCATAGAAAGTGGAAGGGAGTTTCCCATTTCTTTGATCTTATGGAAAAGCTTTAGGAGTATGGGTATTAACTGTTTCCTGAAGGTTTTGTAGAATTCATTTGTGAAGCCATATGGTCCAGGACTTTTGTTGTTGGGGAGATTCTTAATAACAGTTTCGATTTCTTTGTGATTGGTGCACTTAGGTTTTTAGTTCTTCTTGGTTCAGTTTTGGAAGCTTCTAGGAATTGTTCCATTTCTTCCAAATTTTCTCGCTTGGTGGCATATAGTTCTTCATAGAAGTCTCGCATGATTTTCTGCATTTCTGTGTTGTCAGTTGTGATATGTCCTCTATCATTTACAATTCTATGAATTTGAGTCTTCTCCCTTTTCTGTTTGGTGAGTATGGCTAGGGGTTTGTCAATCTTGTTTAATTTTTTGATATAGTGTTGGCCACCCATGGAGGCAGGCATCTTGAGATCTTGACTAGGAGACCACAATGCCAGACCATGTCAAAGGCTGCTGTGAGATCAACAAAGACAGCACCTGTCTTTAAATTCTTCTGGAATCCATTTTCAATGTAAGTTGAGAGGGCCAGGACTTGTTCGCAGGTAGATCTTCTTGGGCGGAAACCAGCTTGGGCGGGTGATAGGAATTTCTCTGTAAGAGGAGAAATTCGTGACAGAAGCAGCCTCTCAAGGAGTTTGTAACACATGGAGAGGAGAGAAATTGGTCTATAGCTGGCGGCCAGTGTTGGGTCTTTCTTTGGTTTCAAAACTGCTATTATTTTCGCAGGACGCCAAATTTTGGGCATAGATTTGGATTCCAAGATGTGGGACAGGAATGAAATGAGCCACTTCTTTGCCACGGGACCCAAGTTAAGAATGAGTTCTGGGGTGATGTTATCACAGCCAGCAGCTGTTCCCGGTTTAACCCTCTTCAAAGCGTCTTCCAGTTCAGACAGTGTAAAGGGAGAGAGTTTTGGAGATGGACAAGATAAACAGAAGTGGGATGACCACTCATGGGAAATTTCTCTTTTCCAGACTGGGTCAATCTTAGCATGTCCAACTTGAGTTAGGTGACTGGCCACTAAGTTTGGAGATACGGGAGGATGGGAGATGGGAGAGGGTTGGCTACCAGCACCCAGACTATGAAGAAGCTTCTAGGCATTCCTACTTGAGTGGGTGAAGTTCAGACATTCCGTGAGTTGTTGTCAGCGGGCTTGGCGTGCAGCATCCAGGGAGGCAATGAGATGGTCGGCCACATCTGGGTCGCCTGACTCATCATACTACTTTAGTAGTTGCTCACATTCAGCATCAAGACAAGGCATATAGTTAGCACGTCTCCCACGAGGAATAGCTTGGGAAGCTGCTTTGAAGATGGCTTGGCAGAAGTGCCTGTAGGAATCTTCAGAGGGGATAGAGTTAATTGGAACTGCAGGAATAGATTTGTTGGTAAGATCACTGAACAGACGCCAGTTTGCTTTCTGAAAGTTCCATCTTAGTTTCTCCGAGCACAGAATCAGTGGGCTTACTGAACAATACCATAAAAATTTTAACCTCAAGTACCACAGGATCTTCTTTCTTGATAAAAGTATAGGAAACTGTCCTTCTTATAGTCCCTTTCTCACATAGAAAAAAGGAGGGAATGAGGGTCACGGGAGATAGCATAGCATAATAGTTATTATATATATATATATATATATGTATATATATAATATATCTTTGATATATTATATATATATATATATCTTCCTGATTTTACTCTTTTGTATCTTTATCTATAGTTTTTAAAAGTTATGGAAAAGTGGCTATGACATGGAGACTCTGTGTGTGTGTGTGTGTGTGTGTGTGTGTGTGTATGATGACAGTATAGTAATCCTGCTATCCTACTAGCTAGAGACCTCACTAGTAAGTTGTATGTGCACAAGCAAGTATAGAAAACAGAAAACTTCCTCTGGGGAACAAGGAAACATACACTGGGACATGGAATATGGAAAACTCTGAGTGCTGTGAGAACAACTTGATAACAACTAAGTAGCCAGTATTAAAAAGTTAAACATGGGAAGTTGGCTGGTAGTGCAGTGGGTTAAGTGCAAGTGGCAGCAAAGTGCAAGGACCAGTGTTAGGATCCTGGTTCAAGCCCCAGGCTCCCCACAAGTGGTGAAGCAGGTCTGCAGGTGTCTATCTTTCTCTCCCCCCTCTGTCTTCCCCTCCACTTTCCATTTCTCTCTGTCCTATCCAACAACAACAACAATAACAACAACAATAATAACTACAACAACAATAACAATAAGGACAACAAAATGAGAAAAATGGCCTCCAGGAGCAGTGGATTCATAGTGCAGGCACAGAGCCCCAGCAATAACCCTGAAGACAAAAAAAAAAAAATAGTGAAAACCATACATCCCTGCTAGTAGGGGCATGTGAGAACATACAAGTCCTAATTTAACTGTACTTCTCCAAGGTTGTGAATGACAGCTTGAACCTATAATCCAAGTGTAGGCAGTTCAAGTCCCAGCTAGCCTTTGGAAAAGGACCTGGTTAGTACAACTTATTGACATCTGAACAGGTTCACCTGGGGTCTTCTCACAAAATATGTTCATCTCTACAACTGATCCTGTTTTATATAAAACATCTGTCCTACCATTTTAGGGACACTTGCTGTTATTGCACTAATCTGGTAGCCTCCAGTTAGAACTTAAACCTTCAGGAAGAGTTCTGTTCCTAGAAGTATCTATTTGTTTATTTTTGCTTCTTTTATTTTATTTACTGTTGGACTTGAATCTTTGAATATGTCTCCAAAGTAAACATCATAGAGTGCTCTGATAATGTTTCCATTTACATAAATTTTAGTCTCTGTTCTAAGTCCAAGTAGTTGACCCAGTGGAGTTGATTTTTTATGGGAGAGAGCATGATTTCAGGAATTTTAAACTTTATTCAGAAATATTGAAAGCAGTCACATGGTCGAGAGAGAGAGAGAGAACACCTTCACAACAATTTGATAGGAGTTCAACGAAGCAGAGAGAAAATTGATGCCCACAGGTCTAGCTTTTAACATCCAAACCCTGTTTTACCTTTTCTAAGCCATACTTGTTACAACTCCCATTTTTTAAAATATTTATTCATTTATTCCCTTTGGTTTCCCTAGTTGCTTTATTGTTGTAGTCATTGTTAGATAGGACAGAGAGAAATGGAGAGAGGAGCGGAAGACAGAGAGGGAGAGAGAAAGAGACCTGCAGACCTGCTTCACCACCTTGAAGTGACTCCCCTGCAGGTGGGGAGCTGGGGGCCTCAAACCGGGATCCTTATGCTGGTCCCTGGTCCCTGTGCTTTTCACCATGTGCGCTTAACCTGCTGTGCTATCACCCAACTCCTATGACTCCCATTTCTTGTGCATCAGTATTCTCCCCCTAGGTGCACAAGAATCCTGGGGAACATGCGTTCCAGCTTGGTGCAGGAGTACCTGTGCCCCTAGGAACTTCCTGTCATTTCTGACCTCAACAACAATCCTACTCATTCTTCTGCATGTTTTAACCCAATTAACTTAACACCAATTTTTGAAAGAAAAACAATTCTTTTTCCATTCAGTATTCTGTATCCCTTGTCATAAATTACTTGATAAGAGTGAGGACTTTCAGGTATATATTTTGAAGTATTTATGGATACATGTGAACATATGTTCTCTCTCACCGAAACTGGTGTATATCTAGGTTTTGGGACTTCATTAGAAAGTGAACCACCTGGGATGGAATTAGAGAATACTATGAAAGGAAAGGTCTCACCTGAGTAATGAAGCTGAAGGGTTGTCATTCCACACGTGAAGTCTCTGGACACAGTCTAAGCTGAAGCATGTTGAGATGGCAATCATTGTGTTGATTAGGTTGCGATGGCAGATGCAATATTATTTGATATGGATTGGGAGAGGCATATGGGAAATTGGGCCCTATCCAAAGGTTCTAGGACTGGGGGGAGTAGAGGCTCTATAGTGGAGATGTGAGGTTCCTGCTGTCTTAGGTGGGAATTGTGTGGAGTTGTACCCCTCCTTCCCTATGGTTTTGTTAATTTATCCTTTCTTAAATAAAAAAAAAAGTGAGGACTTGCTTGTGGGTCTCTATTTTTTTGGTCAGTGCTATACTTGATTGTAAAACAAATTTTAGTAACTGATTTGGAGCCAAGTGATGTGATGTCTTCATTTTTGTTCTTTTTTTTCTGGGTTATTTTAGCTATTTTGTGTATTTTCTAGTGTGGTATTGTTGCAGGAAAGCTGAGGGAAAACAAGACCCCTGCACCCTGCAGGAAAGCAGGAGAAGAGTCCAGAAACAGGACACAGAAGCAAATCAGGGTGTCAGCACTCCATCCTTCCCTGACTTGCGAAGGCCATAAAATGTAGATGGAACACCTGAATACAAAGGCCAAAGCACATCCTCTGAGATCTGTTCCTTCTTCTGAATCACTAAAGCTATTCTCTAAAGGGAGGTTGAACCAAAATATTCTACCACTCTAGGAAGAAGGGTCCAGAAATGAGACCTAGAATGTTCCTAGCTATAGCCACAGAATGTGAGCTCAGACCTGCAGATATGCAGAGGTGACACAGGCTCCTGTGCTGAATATGGGCCCCAGATCAAATCAATGGGGTTTACAATTAACAATATTTATATATGTTTCCTATATTTGGGAGGTACTCATTGCCCTCATCCAGCTTTCTAGTCCTTTTATAAACTGACACCATCTCCCCAGACACTACTTTTGGTCCACCTGAATGTTAGCTGTCATGCTCAGGCAAAAATTAGTAAAGTCATGGACCCCTTGGAATATACCTAAAATAGACCTACTAGCACTTTCTAAAATGAAGACCCCAAATCTCATCTGCTATATTCTCTTCGTTAGGTTCCCGATTATTAAACAACTTGTTCTGCTTTATATATTGATGCTTTTTCAGACACAAAGTTTCAAATGCTACCATGATGCCAACCTGGCTTTCCCAGGCAGACAACCTCAGCAATGTACTCTGGAATTCATCTCTCCAGAGCCCTGTCCCACTTGGGAAAGATAGAAGCAAACTGAGACAGATGCTAACATGATGTCAACTAGACTTCCCTGGCAGACAGCCCCACCAGTGTGTCCTGTAGCCCTGCTTCCCCAGAGCCCCACCCCACTAGGGAAAGAGAGAGAAAGGCTGGGAGTATAGATTGACCTGTCAATGCCCATGTTCAGCAGAGAAACAATTACAGAAGCCAGCCTTTCCACCTTCTGTACCCCATAATGTCCCTTGGTCCATGCTACCAGAGGACTAAAGAATAGGAAAGTTATCAGGGGTTTGGATGGGATATGAAGTTCTGGTGGCGGGAACTGTGTAGAGTTGTACCCCTCTTATCCTATGTTTTTTTTTTTTTTTCAGTGTTAAAAGAGAGAGAGGGAGTCGGGCTGTAGCGCAGTGGGTTAAGTGCATGCAGGTGGCGCAAAGCACAAGGAGCAGTATAAGGATCCCAGTTCAAACCCCGGCTCCCCGCCTGCAGGGGAGTCGCTTCACAGGAGGTGAAGCAGGTCTGCAGGTGTCTATCTTTCTCTCCTCCTCTCTGTCTTCCCCTCCTCTCTCCATTTCTCTCTGTCCTATCCAACAATGACAACAACAATAATAACTACAACAATGAAACAACAAGGGCAACAAAAGGGAATAAATAAATAAAATAAATATTTTTAAAAAATTTAAAAGAGAGAGAGAGAGAGAGAGAGAGCAAGAGAAAGAAAGAAAAGAAGCAGTCTGGGAGTATGGATTGACCTATTAGGACCCATGTTTAGCAGAGAAGCAATTACAAAAGTCAGACTGTTGATGGACAAGGAGTACCTGAAGGGTACAGCAATACCACCCAGGAAATATGAGTGGTTACAGGTGTGTCTTGGAAAGGTGGAGGCAGGGCTTGGGTTTTAAGTGCAAGACCCCTGTTCTTGTGGGCACACACTCTGTCTGTCCAGACCAGATTTTTTCTCTCTGTTCTTTGTTTCCCTCTTCCTTCTCCTCCTCAGCTTCCTCCTCCTCCTGCTCCTCCTTTGCTTCCTCCTTTTATTCCTTCTCCTCTTCCTTCTCATTTCTTTCTCTCTCTCTCTCTTCCTCTCATGCCCTAACATATGAGTGTTCTCAATTTTCCTAAATAAAGTCTAAAGTACCTGAAAAATCATGCTCTCTCCTCAATTCTTTGTTGAGATAATGTGTTTCAATCTTTTTAATGTTGGGGGGTGAAAGCTGACCTCCCCTTTCCCCCATAGCATGAACCTTTCACCTTCTATACCCCATAATGATTCTGTATCCATACTCCCAGAGAGATAAAGAATAAGAAAGGTTTCAAGGGATGGGATGCAGAACTTGGTAATAGGAATTAAGTCAGATTTTATGCCTTTTATCCTATGGTACCATCAATATTTTATATATTTTTATTTTATAACCAGATACCAGGTCCCTTAGATCTAATGCTCTCAAGCTTGTGAGAAAATACTATAGTTACTTCATAGTTTATCTGGAGAGTCTGGAGGGACAGCACCTAGACACCTCAAGATGGGAGAATGTTAGGTGTTTTCCTCATCAAAACTCAGTATTTATTGATAAAATCACATCACATGAAAAGGAACAGAAAAATCAAAGATGCTTTTAGATAAACACAATAGAAGCAATTGTCAAAGCACAAATTATTTTCAGGATATAGGAAACCTCAAGAATGTGTTCAACCTTTATTAGAAAAGTCTTTATCTGAATGTCATTAGTCAGGTATAATTCTCTAATGCCTCAAGAAATATCCAGGCTATTCTATTGTGCACAAATCCTAATTCCCCTTCAGGGAAGTAGCCAGAAAGATGAAGTTAAAGATATGCATTTTATATAATCTCGAGGCTTGTGATTTGCCACAATAATTTCTGACACTCCTCATACTTTTGCCTTAAGGACAATGGAATTGTGACCAAAAGGAATGCATGAAGCCTTAGTTACTTGGCAACTGTTAATCAGATATGTTCTGTAATCATAAAACCTTGAGGTAAAATAAATAGAAATTCTACTAAACAAATATCCAAAAACATAGGGTTAGAAAGCTTCTACAACAAGACTACATAGGATTAAAAAGTTGTGGCATAGGCTTATATACTGAAAACTGTAAGTTTCTATGTAAGAAACTAGAAATGATACAAAGGAGCCATGTGGTGATACAACGGGTTAAGCACACATTGTGCAAAGAACAAGGACAGGAGTAAAGATACCGGTTGGTGCCCTCAGCTCCCCAGCTGCAGGGAGGTCACTTCACAAGGAGTGAAGCAGGTCTTCAAGTGTCTATCTTTTGCTCATCTTCTCTGTTTTCCCTTTGTCTCTTGATTTCTCTCTGTCTTATTCAACAGCAATAAGCAACAATTATAATAATAACAAGGGCAACAAAAATGAGAAAAATGGCCTCTGGGAGCGGTATATTCATGGTGCAGGCACCAAGCCTCAACAATAACCATGGAGGCAAGAGAGAGAGAGAGAGAGAGAGAGAGAGAGAGAGAACAAAGAAAGGAAAGAAAAAAAAAATAATACTAAGGAGTGGAAAGATATCCCATGCTAATGGATTGGAAGAAATAATGTCATCAAAATGAATATTCTACCAAAAGCTATATACTAATTTAGTACTATACCCATCAAGAACCTCTCAATTTTTTTCAAAAGAATAGAATGAAAATTATAGTCATTTATCTGGAACCAGAAAACACCCATAATTTCCAAAACAATCTTCAGGAAAAGAAACAGAAATGGAGGCATCACACTCCCAGATCTCAAACTATATTATAAGGCCATCATCATCAAAACAGTCTGGTACTGGAACAAAAATAGGCACACAGAGCAGTGGAACAGAATTGAAAGCCTAGAACTAAATGTCCACACCTATGGAGATCTAATATTTGATAAGGGGGCCCAAAGTATTAAATGGAGGAAGGATGTTCTCTACAGTAAATGGTGCTGGGGAAATTGGGTTGAAACATGCAGAAGAATGAAACTAAACACTTTATCTCACCAGAAACAAAAGTCAACTTGAAATGGATCAAGGACCTGGATGTTAGACCAGAAATGATCAAATGCATGGAGGAAAAAAATTGGTGGAACACTTTCCCACCTAAACTTCAAGGACATCTTTGAAGACACAAATCTAAGTGCAAAGAAGACTAAAACAAAAATAAGCAAATAAATGGGGCTACATCAAATTGAAAAGCTTCTGTACAGTCAAAGAAACCATCACACAAACAAAGAGACCCCTCACAGAATGGGAAAATATCTTCACATGCCATACATCAGAAAAAAACTAATAACCAAAATATACAAAGAGCTCAGCAAACTTAACAACAAAAAAACAAATGACTCTATCCAAAAATGGGCAGAGGATATGAACAGAACATTGACTACAAAAGAGATCCAAAAGGCTAGCAAACACATGAAAAATTTCTCCAGATCACTGATTGTCAGAGAAATGCAAATAAAAACAACACTGAGATACCACCTCACTCCTGTGAGAATGGCATACATCAAAAAGGACAGTAGCAAAATGCTGGAGAAGTTGTGGGGACAAAGGAGCCCTTCCGCACTGCTGGTGGAAATGTAAATTGGTCCATCCTCTGTGGAGAGCAGTCTGGAGAACTCTCACAAGGCAGATAGGCATGGACTGTCCATTGACCCAGTAATTCCTCTCCTGGGGATATACCCCAAGGAGTCCATAACACCCAACCAAAAATATATTGTGTTCATAGCAACACAATATTTTTTAGATTTTTTATTATTTTTTATTTATTAAAAAAAGGAAACACCAACAAAACCATAGGACAAGAGGGGTACAATTCTGCACAATTCCCACCACCAGACCTCCATATCCCATACCGTACCCTGATAGCTTTCCTATGCTTTAACCCTCTGGGAGCATGGACCCAAGATCATTGTGGGATGCAGAAGGTTGAAGGTCTGGGTTCTGTAATTGCTTTCCCACCAAACATGGGCATTGACAGGTCAATCCATGCTCCCAGCTTGTCTCTCTCTCTCCCTAGTTGGGAAGGGCTCTGGGGAAGTGGAGCTGCAAGGCACATTGGTGGGATTGTCTCCAGATTGTCGCATCCTGCTAGCATCTGGAGCCTGGTGGCTGAAAAGTGTTAACATACAAAGCCAAACATATTGTTGGAATAATCATGGACCTAAAGGCTAGATTTTGTAGATATCTAGTAGGCATATTTTACTTGTATTTCAAAGGGCCTGTAGCTATACTCATGAGGTTTTGTTTGTTTGTTTGTTTTGTTCTTTTGCCTGAGCCTGAAATCTGATATGCATGTGGATCCAAGTTATTGTCTGGGGAGGTGATGTCATGGCTGAAAAAAGCACCAGAAAGCTACCTCAGGGGTGAGAGTAGCTCCACAATATGGGAAAGGGGTATAAAAATTGTTGACTGTAAACCCCATTGATTTGATGTGATCTGGGGCCCATAATTAGCTTAGGAGCCTGTGTGACCTCTACATCACTCTAGATCTGAGCTCACATTCTGTGGTCATGAGTAGGGACATTCCATGCTGCCCAGTATTGACCCATCTCCCTCAAGTGCAGCATAGAGTATTTTGTCCATTCTCCCTTCGAAGAATAGAACATTCTCTATCATTGTTGATTGATCCAAGTTGAGGGCAATGTCCTATAGGGGCCCACAAAGGGGTCTATTTTGTTTTTCCTGATAGAAATGACTGGTAACAATGGAGACAGGGATTCATTCAAGTTAGCAGCACAATTTGTAATAGCTGAAACATGGAAGCAACCCAGGTGCCAAACAACAGTTGAATGACTGAGAAAGCTGTCGTATATATACACAATGGAGTAATATGGAGCTATTTAGAACAATGAACCCACCTTCTCTGACCCATCTTGGGTGGAGCTAGAAGGAATTATGTTAGGTGAGCTAAGTCAGAAAGACAAAGACAAGTATGAGATGATCCCTCTCATAAACAGAAGTTGAGAAAGAAGAATGGAAAAGAAAACTCCATAGGATTTGACTGAGTTTGGATTCGCGTGAGCTTAATGTGCAACTTGACAATACGAGAATCCGGCATGAAGCCCAGCCAGTCTATCTTGGCATTACTCTCGATCGCACTCTGTCATTTCACAATCATCTCATAAAAACTGCAGCAAAGGTGGGCGCGAGGAATAACATCATTGCAAGACTGGCCAGCTCCTCATGGGGAGTGAGCACCTCCACACTACGATCATCATCTCTGGCATTATGCTATTCCACTGCAGAATACTGTGCCCCAGTATGGTTCCGTAGCCCCTATGTCCACTTGGTCGATTCCAAATTATATTCCTCCATGAGGATAATTTCTGGAACCATCCCTTCCACCCTGGTTCCATGGCTGCCAGTTCTTAGCAACATTGCTCCGCCAGATATTCGTCGGGATGCGGCATCATCTAAGTTCATTTCCCACGTCTACACTTGACCGGACCTGCCAATATACGCAGATGTCTTCACCCACCCTGTCCAACACTTGACATCTTGTCATCCAATCTGGTCTCCTATGCCTACACTGAACTTCTCTGTTCCAGATTTTTGGAAACAGAGTTGGCAGTCAGCTGAGGTAAAGAACAAACACCTCATCACAGACCCCTGCAAGTGTCAACCTAGCTTACATACTTTCCCCATATTTGGGAGCTACTCTCTGCTCTGATTCAGCTTTCTAGTCCTATTTCCAACTCTGACACCATCTCCTCAGACAATACTTTTGATCCACCTGCATGTTACCTCTAGTGCTCAGGAAAAAATTTGTAAAGTCATGGGCCCCTTGGAATATATGTAAAGTAGGTCTACTAGTAGGTCTACCTACTAGTTTTTTCCAAGATGAAAACCCAAAACATCATCTGCTATGTTCTTGCCTTTATGTTTCTTACAATTTATTCTGCTTTATATATCAATGCTTTTTCAGCCACCAAATTTCAGATGCTATCATGATGACAACCTGACTACCCTGGACAGAGGACCTCACCAATGTACCCTGGAACCACACCTCACTGGAGCCCAATTGAATTGGCGTACCAAACCTGGGAAAAATCTCTTCAAGTAGTTTCTTTGCCACTGTCTGGGCCATCTCTCTCTTAGTCGGGAATGCTTCAGTCCATCCTGAAAAGGTATCTACAAACACTAACATATATTTATACCCATATTTTCCTGGATTTACCTCAGTGAAGTCTATTTCCCAGTAGGCGCCTGTTCTGGTTCCTTTCTCATGTGCCCCAGAAGTTCTAGACTGGTTACTAGCATTTGCAAATCTGCAGGCATTGCATTCTGCAACTATTTCCTTAATCAGTTTCCCCTTGTTGTGGATTCTCAGGCTGGCTTCTTACAAAAGTTCAGCCATTTTTCTTCTCCCTAGGTGGGTGGTTCTGTGTATATGCTGTAGCAGGTGTTTGGCCACGGCTTGGGGTAAGATGAGTTTACCATCAGCCTGTTACCCACCAGTTATTGCACTTGTCAGTGAGAGGTAACTTTTTTATCTGGAGCTCATCAGCTGGTGTATATTCTGGCTTATCAGGCAGGGAGGGCTCTCCTGGGTTCAGCAGACAAAGAGCTAATTCATGAGTTCTTTCTAATGCTACTTGTCTGGCTGTGGTATCTACAGGTGGTTGCCCCATGCCACAGGACTTTCTCCTTTTTGGTGTCCAGGGCAGTGTATTATGGCCACCTCATCTGGCATCCAGATAGCCTATAACAGGTCTAATATTTCTTTTTGGTTTTGGTAACTTTACCTTCAGATGTGAGCAGTCCCCTTTCTCGATATAAAGCCCCATGGATGTGGGACAGCAAAGGCATAATGGCTATTGGTGTAGATGTTGAGTCTTTTCCCTTTGCCTAGGTTGAGGGCTTTTGTGAGGGCAATTACTTCAGATTTTTGGGCCAAAGTCCCTATGGGCAGGGCAGCTGCCCACACAGTCTCATGTTCGGTAGTTACCTCGGCCCCAACATACCTTACCCCATCTCTGATGAAGCTGCTCCCGTCAGTGTACCAGTTCACTTCTGTTCCATTTAAAGGCTGGTCCTTCAGGTCTTCCCGGAGGCTAGATGTGTAGCTCAGAATCTCAGAGTAGTCATGTAAGGGAGTGTCTAATTTGGGGTCAAGGAGCAAGGTAGCTGGGTTCAAGGATGCACTGGATGAGAACTGAATGGTGGGTGGATTTAGCAACAAGTTTTGATAATGAGTTAACCGGGCATTGCTGATCCACCTGTCAGGAGGTTGTCGGAGGATTCCATCTACACCATGAGTAGTCACAGTTAATTTCTGACCGAGAGTCAACTTCTGAGCATCCTTTGTCAACATAGCCATAGCAGCTATGATGCGGAGGCACAGTGGCCATCCAGCTGCTACTGAGTCTAGCTTTTTTGAGAAATAAGCTACTGGCCACATCCAGGGTCCTGCTGTTTGTGTTAGGACACCTTTTGCTATCCCTTGCTTTTCACCTATGAAAAGGTGAAAGGGTTTAGTCACATCAGGGAGTCCCAAGGCCGGAGAAGACAACAGGGCATGCTTTAGTTGTTTGAAGTTGCTCTCATGAGCCTCAGTCCATTTAAAAGACTGCCCTTCTTGGGTCATCTCATAAAGGGGTTTTGCTGTCTCAGCAAAACTTGGGATCCACAGCCTGCAAAATCCCACCGACCCCAAGAATTATCTTACCTCCCGTCGGGTTGTGGGAGTAGGTATCTTAAGTATAGTCTCTTTTCTTGGTTCAGACAACCATCTTTGCCCATCGTAGAGTATGTATCCCAGGTAGGTCACCCTCTCCCAGCACAGCTGAACCTTCTTTGTGGAGGCTCGGCATCCTAGATCTCCCAAGACTTGAAGGAGATCTTCAGTACTGTTGCGGCACACTTCCATTGTTCTGGCCACCACCAGGAGATCGTCAACATACTGTAAAAGGGATATCTTGAGGTATGCCTGCCGGTACTCACTCAGGTCCTGGTGCAGTGCCTCATCAAAGATGGTGGGAGAGTTTTTGAATCCCTGTGGTAGTCGGGTCCAAGTCAGCTGTTCGCTGAATCCTGCTTCAGGGTCTTGCCACTCAAAGGCAAAAAATGGCTGGGCCTTTGGTGCTAAGGAGAGGCTAAAGAAGGAATCTTTTAGGGCCAGGACTGAGTACCATACTTGGTTGGGAACTAAGAAACTAAGAAGTGTGTAGGGGTTGGATACTGTAGGATGTATGTCTACAACCCTCTTATTTACTTCCCATAGGTCTTGGATGGGTCTGTAGTCCCCCGTGTCCAGTTTTTTTACTGGTAAAAGTGGGGTGTTCCTGGGTGATTGGCAAGATACCAGAATTCCCAATTCCCATGATCTCCTGATATGGGGGCAATCCCCTTGCGTGCTCCTAGAGTGAGAGGATACTGTTGAACCTGGATCAACTCTACCCCAGGTTTCTATCCAGATGGGGGTCTGGTGTTCTGACAGACCCATTCCTCCTGTTTTGGCCCATGCAAGTGGAAATTTATTTATTCAGACTATCACCTGGGGAGGAGGCTCTGAAGGTCTGGGTTTCTGGTAAAGTTGGTATTCATCAGCCAAATTTAAGATAAGGTTAGGAACTGGCATGGAGTAAGTGGTCATAACTACTAGTCCTTGGGGTTGGAAAGTAATGGTTGCTCCCATCTTAGAAAGCAGGTATCTCCCAAGAAGGGGGTAAGGGAAGTCAGGAATAAGCATAAAATAATGAGATATCTGTCCCTTCCCCAAGTCCACAGTCCTCTGAGTGGTCCAGGAATATTGTTTCATGCCAGTTGCTCCTTGTACCCAGGTATTTTGTTTGGATAGTTTTCCCACATATTGGGTTAACACTGAATGTTGACCCCCAGTATCTACTAAAAAGTTAACAAGTTTCCCCTCTATTTTTAAAGTTACCCTGGGTTCATGGAGGGGACCCAAACCCTATCAGCCCTACTCATTAAGCTTGCTCAGTTCTAGGATTTTTGTCTTATTGCCCCCAGTATCCTTTTGTCTCCTTTTTTTTTCTCACTCTCTGGCCCAGTGACCCATCTCTTTGTATACACATTGATCTTTAAGGAGCTTCTTTTCTCCCTCCCTGTATGGACCTCTCCTCATTTCAAATCCTCGGGGATAATGGGCCTCTCAGCCTTTCCATTGAGAGCATTCTGAGGTAGCTTCCAACAATACCTTAGTGAGGTTGCAAGTCTATCACTCACTATCTGCTATCATTGTCTGTAATTGGTGTTCTTCAGGGGTCTCTTGGTTGTTAAAGACTTTCTCCACTACTGCCAGTAGTTCCTGTAAAGATTTATCTGCTAATCTATCTATTTTCTGGATTTTTTTTTTCAGATATCAGGGGCAGCCTGGTTTACAAAGGCCATAATTACTGCTGACTTATTCTCTAGAGCTTCTGGATCTACGGGAGTGAACATTTGATATGCCTCCAAGATTCTTTCTAGTGTGCAACAAGAAAAGACAGAAACCTCAGCTGCCTTCTTAGAAAGAATCTTGGAGGCCAAATTGGTGGGTTGGCATGCCACCGCCCAGAGACCTCCCATTAGAGTCTGGCGATAGATCCAAAGCTTCTACTTACCTTCAGGTGATTTAAAATCCCAGGTGGGTCTTCTCAGAGGGAAACTGGCATCTATCAGGGCTGAGTTTAAGGTGGGGTTCCCATCCGCACTGGGCATGAGTTTTGGGGCTTCTGAGAGGATCCTTTCTATTTCTTTCATGGTAAAAAGAATCTGTAAAAGCTGCTAGCAGTTGTCCCAGGTTGGATGATGGGTAAAAATAACAGAATCTAACAGGTCAATGAGTGCTGCTGGTTTTTCTGAAAACTTAGAGTTCTGCATTTTCCAATTATAAAGATCACTAGTGAAAAATGGCCAATACTGCATCAATTGTTCACCATTCTCATTCAGGGGGTCCTAGGGCTTGGAGGGGCAGGGCCACTGAATCAGGGGTTCTCTGGGATGTACTGGCTCTTGTACAAGGGGGCTCCATAAGTCATGCTGGGGGTTCTTGTGAGACTGGGGGAGGTTGAGGTTGGTAGGGAGGAGGGTACTCTAAGAGGTCTTCTTCGGGACCATCTTGGAAAATAGGGTAGGAGGAGGAAGTGAGAGGGTGCATGGAGGGTGCATGGAGGGTGCATTAGACTGATGACGAGAATCCTTTGAGCAAGAATGGCAGGTCTTGAACCCTGTGGAGTAAGAAAATGTTTTAGCCAAGAGGGTGGGGGGTTCTCTACCAGATCCTGCCAAGTAAGGATATAAGAAATCTGGTCCAGGTGTCCTGGGTGTCTGAAGATGATGTCTCTGGTAGCATAGATAGTAGGCAGGTTCCATGTTACTTCTGGGGGCCAACCAGTAGAGAAGGTTGTCCACTTACCTTGACAATAAGTGATCATCAGTCCTGTTTTACCCCTAGACTCAAATTATGAGCTCTCTATATGATTCTTTGAAATGATCCAGGACCATAGTCAGAGGAGTTGAAGTAGCCTAACTCCTGACTTTGGACATAAGAAAGACAAAACTGATAATGAATACAAAGACAACACACTCAAGGAAAATACAGAGACAATACACACAAATAGAATACAGAGACAACAACATACTCAAAGAAAACTCTAGCAGCCCAGCCGCCAACACTCTGAACCAAAAGATGGGAGGACAGCTTCTCACTGCTGCCCTACAGATGGGAGGACAGCCTTTCAAAGCTTCCCTAAAAATGGGAGGATGGCCTTTCACCACTTCATGGGTGTGACCCATTCTCCCCTTCAAAATTTTCCATAGGGATCCAATGTCCTACAGCAGGGCCTGAGACATCTCCCAGAACCCTGGACCTGGAGCCTCCCAGTGTGTCCGCCTGCCTTCAACTCCAAGGGGTCTCTCACTACAGATACCTGAAGTTTGACCAGTCCTGAAGGCTCAGTGAGGCTGGTGTTTCTTTAGTGAGGTGGGGATTCCAGAGGAGCCCCCAAATGTGCCCAGAAGTTCGAGTCCCGATCTCCACACAAGGAAGACCAGAATTACATGCAATAGCAAGAGCCTTTATTAGCAAGCTTAAGCTTGGGCCACCGACACCCTTCCACACAAGGAAAGAGTCTGCAATGACTCTCTACAACATTCTTGCTCTCCACTTTTTATAGTACATAGAACAAGGAGCAGTTGGATTCAGCTTAACAGTCTCTATCAAGGAACTGTTGGCTTCAGTGTAACAGTCTCTAACAAGTAACAGTTGGTTTCAGTTTAATGGCTGTAACAAGGAAGGCTGTAACAAGGAACATTTGGTTTCAGATTAACAGTCTCTAACCTCCAGAGACCTAGTGTACCATTGATGATGATAGCTTATTTTGCCTTTTACCTGTTTCACCCTAATAAACCTTGTATTGTTTAAACCAGTTCCCAGCACCCACTGTGAATCCTTTCACACACCACAGCAGCCACAGGAAAAAAAACCTTTTTAAGTTAAACTACAACACCTGACTTCTCTGGATACAATCTGAAGTGAAGCATGCTGAGGTGGTACACATCGCGTTGATTAGGTTGAGATCTGCGGATGCAATATCATTTGGTATGAATTGAGAGAAGCATGCAATAAAATGAGCCCCACCCTAGTGGTTCCAGGACTGGGGGAAATATAGGCTCTATAGAGGAAGTGGGAGATTCCTGCTGTCTTAGGGTTTAGGAAGGCAATAAACAGCTATTACTATAATCACATTATTTGGCAATTGGGTTAACTTTGAAATATCCCTTTGTTAGGATTTGCTATATCATACACAACATCACCATAATTTATGTTCTTTGACAAAATTTGTATATAGCTATGCCACCAGTTTCTTCTGTTTTCCCTGGTCTAAGATTTTAAGAGAGTCAGCATATCAAAGACAGCCTATGGTCTGTGCATTTAAAAGTTTGAGACATTCGATCAATTTTTCCCCCTCATGTTAATTAAATAGTGATTTATATGACTACAAATTAATAGGAGTGTACATAAATACCATTCCCACCACCAAAGACTGTGTCCCTTCCCATCCTCCTCACCCCTTGAAGCTGAATATCCACCCTCACCCTCAACCCAGGGTTTTTACTTTGGTGCCCTACTCCAAATTCAGTCAAATCCTGCTTTGAGTTTCCCTTTCCCTTCTTCTTTCTCAACTTCTGTTTATGAGTGGGATAATCCCATACTCACCTTTATCTTTCTGATTTATCTCACTTAACATCATTCCTTCTAGTTCCATCCAAGATGGGTCAGAGAAGGTGGGTTCATTTTTCTTAATAGATGTGTAGTTCATTCCTGAGGTTTGAGTATTCTTCATAAATTCTGAACATGTCTTTTTATCAGATGTCTAATTTACAAATCAATGCTTCCCATTTATGGCTCACTTTTATACTCTTAGCAATGCATCTTGTTTATTTCATTTTATCTGTATTACATTTGATAGGACAGAGAGATCTGAGAGTGGTAAGGGAGATAGAGAGGGGAAAGGAAGAGAAACATTTGCTGCACTGCTCCATCACTCATGAAGGTTCCCCTCCACACATAGGTGGTAACCTGGGGCTAGAACCTGGGTCTTCATGAATGATAATGTGTGCCATCACTTGCCCTCTTACATCATATTTTCCCACCAAATTTATAACTCTGTACCTTTGTAGCTTTGGTGAAACTCAGTTGACAATATCTATGTGATTTAGTTCCAGACTCTTTTAAGTTCCAACTTTCTTGTCTTTTTACATATATCATATTGTATACTATAGCTTTACAAGTCTTAAAACCAGTTAATAGAAATTACACCAACTCTGGTTTGCTTTTTCAAAGTTGATTCAATCAGTCTTTTATGATGGACTGGTTTAGCATGCCTACTCTCATCTACAGAGGAATTATTCCAAGGTTCTCTCTCTATTCCAAGGATAGTCATTATATATTATATAAACATACTTGTAAACATTCTGTATTAAAAGATAGAGACACAGAGAGAGAGAAATTGTCTTCACTTCTGCTGGCAGGATGTGCAGGAATACCAGACATAATACTGAATTAAATCTTGATTAAAAGATAATACAATAGAGTTATATAAAAACAAACAAAAACTGTACAACAGAGCTGGAGCCCTGATTTTACTTTGACTATTGCTTGTTTTCCCTTTTGACTGTCTATCAAATAATATCTCCTTTTTCATTGTTTTTCTTTAAGTTTGCTTAAAAATATTCCTTTCATTCACAGAAATACAATAATTGGCAAAATCAACCAGTGGTTTGACTTTTGACTTTGATAGGAAACTCCAAGGTCCTTAACTCTTTAAGGAGAATTCAACTCAGTCACTAAATACAATGTTTTATTAAACTGTGTTCAATTGGGAGAGATAATATTATTTCTGACCTGTACTTAGGTTATCTGATGCCTCAGCCAATGACAACAAAATTTAGTCCTGTTTTTTTTATTCAGAAGGCAAAGACTGAGCGCCACTATGATATCTTTATTGAAAATTATATGGTCAAATCTTATTAGATATTACACAAGGTATCAAGTTCTTCTAACAACACTACTAAACATTAGACACTGGGTCTTTCCAACAAACACTGGTGATTCTGCTGTTAAAGAACTTACTTAAGTCACTAATATCAGATCCCTACTTAGAAGACTGTTTCTTTAGACCAAAGCATCAGGCTGTGTATTTAAAAATATTAAACAGCGAGAATGACCCTGAAACAGGAACCATGAAGTATAGGAAGTTAGTAGTACCTACTGGTGTTAACAAAGAATCATTGTCTTGGAATTAACCTATCACAGTGGGAACAACAGACCAGCTTGTACATAGCCTCATATTCTAGATCATACCCACAGTCACTAAGATGCATTACTAGACCAAAATAAAAAGACAACAAGCTTGATACTGTAAACCTATGCCTTATTCCTGAATATATTCCCCATAAAGCTTTATAAATGATTGATTTTATTTTTTCTGTGTGCATGGACACTAAAGCCCTTTAGTGTAAACAGTAAAACAATATGTTATAATTGGGCTGGGGTAGATAGTATAATTGTTATGCAAAAACACTCTCATGCCTGAGGCTCCAAAGTCCCAGGTTCAATCCCCTGTACCACCATAAGCCAGAGCTGAGAAGTGCTCTGGTTATATATATATATATATATATATATATATATATATATGTTATAATTATAAAGCATATTTTGTAATTTATGCATTCTTATATAGTTAGAGCCTCAGAAATTGGAAGATGACTGACCTCTCTGTTGTAGAGGCTGCACCTTGTAATAACTATGTAAAAACAGTTTGTAAACTGTAAAACTAAATTAAAATAAATAAAGTTGATTCAGTCAAAATAGTTCCTTTATACTTGTCTATGATTTTAATTATTAGCCTATCAATTTACACTAGGGAGAAAAAAGTCTTCAGCAATTAAATTAGGATTGTGCTAAATCTACAGATCAATTTTGGGGATACTGACATTAAATTAACGTATCACTGGTATTATGTCTTCTTATATGGTGGTATGGCACTACTTTTCAATTTAAATAAGATTAAATAAATTGAAAAGTAGTGCTATGTTTGGTACCAGTGTTTTGTACTTTTCAGTGCTTAAGTCATTTTCAAAAATGTACCCTTAAATACTTTATACTTATATATTATTTTAAATGGTTTAGTTTGAAAATTTTCATTTCAATTTCTGATTGTTTTGTACAAATACACAGAAATATATTAAATTTTGTAGTCCAGTCCTATGCTCTGTTAACTTTCTCAGTCAAATTCTTCAGCTTCTTGGTAGGTCATAGAATTTTAGGGTAGATGTATATTACCTATTAAATTAGACATATTTGCTTCTCTCATTTCTGAGTTGGATCCACCCCTTTCTTTTCCTTGCTTATTTTAATGATTAACTTGTCCAATATGAGGATCATTAGAGTAAAAAAGTCATCTTCCTACCATTTTTGGTGATCTTAGAAGGGAAATACTCAGTTTTCCATCGTCGTGTGCATGTACTTGAGATTATTAACAGATGTCTTTTATCAGGTTGAGAAAATTCTTTTGACATTCCTAGTTTGTGTAATTTTTTTCTCAAGAATAGATAACAGATTTTATTTTATTGCTTTACTGTTTTCCAGGATATTTGTGATTTTCTTTTAATCAAAGTAGTAAATTAGGTTGGCTGATTTTCCTGTCTCCTCTTCATTTTCTCCTTTTTTATCTTTCTCCTCCTCCTATTCCTCCTCCTCTACCCCCCCCTCCTCCTCCTCCTCTTTCTTCTTCTGTTGGTATGCTTCTAGTTATGCTTCTGGCATCCCTTCTGTTACATTGCTTGATGTTGTGGTCTATTTACATGGTCATTCTGTTACATTGATTTGGTCTCACTCCCCCTGCCTCAGAGAGATTTTGGTTTAGCCCTTGCCTTTTTGAGCTTCTTCCTTTTCCCCGCCCCCTACCCTACATACTTCCTGGGTTCCTGACACTAAGGCCTGAGGAGAAAAAGGCAAGACAGGAATGTGTTATGATTAGGTTGTTGGACTGCTTGCCCTCTTGTGAATAAAGATTAAACTGCGTTCTCAGCTCAGCCATGAGTTTCTGGTTGTCTCTGTTTCCTGCCCACGAAGCTAGCCCAGCATACTGGTGCCCTGAATTCTGACTGACATCCTCCTCCTCCTCCTCCTCCTCCTCCTCCTCCTCCTCCTCCTCCTCCTCCTTCTTCTTCTTTCTTTCTCTCTCTCTCTCCCTTTCTCTCTTTCTCTCATTAATGGTTTATAGCAAAATGTCTACACATAGGTTGCATTTCACATCATGCACATAGCTTTCTCTGCATCATGGGTATCTGCAACATACTCTTACCCCCCCCCCAGTCTATACCCCAAACCCTTTTCAGTTCTCCTTCTTCCACTCCTTCCCCAGAGTCTCTCACTTTTGTGCAGTACCCCACCCCCAGTCCATGTTTCACCCTGTGCTCTCCATCTCTAACTCTGTCTCTTGAGTTTTACCTATGTGTGTAGTCATCCAACTCTATTTCCTCTCTTCCAGGATCATCCCACTCAACAGTTTTCCTCCAGGCTATAGGCAAGGTGATGCTAAGATTGGGATTTTAGGATTTCTGGTCTAATATGTGGTCTTTTGATATTTGGCTTTGGTTCACCCACTTTGTTCATATCACTCTGTCCATTTTGTTTTCATTTTTCTGATGTATTTTCTTCTGTTGTTTGTGAATTGGAGTTTGTTTGCTTCTTTTAATGCAGGACTCCTCTCAGTAATTCTTGTAAGTGAATTCTTTCAGATTCTGTATCTTTGATAAGTTTTTAATTTTTTCCTCCAAAAATGAAAGAAAGTTTGGCAGGACAGAGAATTTATGGGTGGTAATCTTTGTCCTTTAGTATAGTAAATATTTCATTCTATTCTCTTCTTGCTTCTAGTGTTTATGGTGAGAAATTTGGAGTAGCCTGATTGTTCTTTTTTTGTATGTCAAACTCCCCTTTGCCCTAGTGTTTTGTATTAGCTTTACTTTGTCTTTATTTTTGGTGCCTGCACTACTAATCCTCTGCTCCTGGAGGCTGTTTTTTCTCATTTTTGTTGTCCTTGTTATTGTTATTGTTGTTATTGCTGTTGTTGTTGGATAGGACACAGAGAAATAGAGGAGGGGAAGACAGTGAGAGTGAGAGAAAGATAAACACCTGCACACCTGCTTCACCACTTGTGAAGCAACTCCCCTGTAGGTGGGGAGCAGGGGGGGCTGGAACTGGGATTCTTAAGCCTGCCCTTGTTCTTGGTGCCATGTGCACTAAACCTGCTGTGCTACTGCCTGGCCCACATTTTTGGATAATTTTACAGTGATATGCCCTGATATCATTTCCTCTGTGTTTATATTTTCAGCATTTCCTGCATGTAGAAAGTTTTTGTATGACTTCTTTGAATATAATATCTATTTCTCCTCTCCTCTTCATTTTCAGAAATTCCAATAATTCTTATATTATGCTTTTTTCTCATGGATTCTGCTATTTCACCCCAAATTGCATCATTTTTTATGATTCTTTTCTTCTCCAACAGCCTTGCACTCAGAGTGTGGTGGTTTTTAGTCCTGTTATTCTATCCTCTAACTGAATTATTATATTTACAAGCCCTCTAAAAGTAATACTTACTTATTCCCTCAAGATCCTCCTTGACTTCTTGAATATCCATTTGAAATCTGTTTTTGTGAGTTTAGTAATTTTATTTATGAAATGTTCTTTAAGATAGTTAATTTCTGTATGTATGTTATGGTTGGAGTTGTGAATTGACTTCATTAGAAGTTCTATGAACCCAACTTCTGATAGTTTTTTTCCAATTCTTTTTGAGCTTCTAAATGTATCAACAGGTGCTGTGTCTGTTTTATTGTTTCTTTTGTTTGTTTGTTTTTCCCTTGTGGTAAGAAGGGGGAGAAGATAAATGTCTTTTGTCTTCACTTGTGTGGGTTTTATTGCTTTATTTTAGACTTTATTCTGAACTCTGGGAACTTACTTCCACCTCTTGATCAGAAAGCACAAATTTTGATTCAGAAGACTTCCCTGCTATCTCTGCATTCTCAATTCCTGCTTGGGAGTTCTGCCTTGTGATGAAAATGGTGCTGGTTGCAGCCCTTTGCCCACTCCTGCTTAAGCGTTCTTTGTAGTTCTCCACTTCTCCCTCCCATGCAAAGCATCCAAAGTTTTCTTAGAACTTTGTGGTTTTAGTGTTGAAAATTTTTGTATTATTTTTCTTTTGCTTTGTCTGGTTTGTTCTGAGCATAAGTTTCACTTGCTGTTATTCCATGGCCTGCTGGTTGATATGCAAATCTGAAAATATTTATTTTCATTTCCAGTTGAGTTTCTTATTTCTTTATATGCCTCATATTTTTTATTGGATGCAAGATATTATTCCATGCAGCTGATAGACATTCTTATCTTAAAATTTTGTCTTAATTTTTTTATTTGCTCTAAAATGCAATTGACCAAAAACAGCTTGAACCATTCTGTCTTTCCTTTAATTTTTGTTATGTGACACCAGTGCAGACTTAATTCTACATCTAAACTTACCCTACTACTAAATCAAATCTTTCTGAGTACTCTCCCCACGGTGCTATTCAACTGTGAGGTTTATATTCAACTGCTGTGAACACGGACAATCTCCAGTGCTCTTTATTCTATAATGCATATAACTCTGATTCTTTTGGTTTGTTTCCTGAACTTGAATAGTTTTCTTACATGTACATGCTGGTTAGTTGTCAGAAAAACTTTGAAAGGGACCCTCTGAGGATCTGCATAGTCAATATGATTCTCTTCCTCTCTGCATTATTTCTTGCTGCTCTAGTCTCCCTGGGTTTCCAGTCCATTCTCTCTCTTGGGATTCACATAAAGTACCCTTCTCAGTGTTACACCTTGGAAGGTCTCTCCAGTTGGGGAAATTTATAAGACTTCTGCTCTTACCTCTTTATTTGTTGTTTAATGTCTAATGTCATTTCAAATAATATTTCGTAGATTTTTGTAGAGTTTTGTTGTTTTTGTCTGCTTCATAAGAAAAATAATTTCAAGTAGGTCACACAGAAAGTAATAGTAAATGACAAACAAAAAAATAAACAAACAAAAGACTGATAGCGGAAGGGGCAGAAATCCATGAACAACATTGGTGGGAGAAACAGGTCTGACAGAGAGGTGAAAAGCACACTCACTGGGAAATTTAATAAATCTGTCTGGATTCAGGTCTTAAAGAATAAGTGGAGAACCATAACCAATGACAGAATCTTGTAACACTACCCTATACCTCAAACTAAGAGTCACACCTCAACTTCATAGGAGGAAGATGAGTTATTAAATTCCCAGTATTGAAGCTGGGAGATAGTTCATTTGGTAGAGCAACTCAGCTTGCTGTGCGTGGGGCCTGGGTTCAAACCTCAACAACACATAGGAACACCATGGACAGAATACAGAACATCCCATGGATTGCTGAATGTTATTGTAGTCTCTCTTCTGCCACTGATTATTGTTTCTCTTCTCTCTCTCATCTCTCTCCCTCTCTCTCTCATAAATAAATAAACTGGAATATAGTTCATGTTATTTTAAAAATGATATTTCAATCAATGTGTCAAGAGCTATAAATAATTTTTTACCCATTTATCACTATTGTACTGGTAACTCAGCTCTGTAAAATAAAAAATTTGAGGCTGTTCCAAAGACCTTTATGGGAAACAGAAAGTGTGAGGCTTTGCTTCTATTATTGCTTTTCCACCGCACAAGGGAGTTGACAGATCAATCCATACCCCCAGCCTGTTTCTATCTTTCCCTAGTCAGGTAGGGCTTGGAGGAGGTAGGGTTCCAGGATACATTGGTGAGGTCATCTGTCCTAGGAGGTCACATTGGTGTCATGGTAGCTTCTGCAACTTGGTGTCTGGAAAGCATTAAGATATAAAGCACAATAATTTGTTTAATAATTAGGAACCTAAAGGTAAAATTATAGCAGATGAAATTTGGGATCTTCGTGTTTGAAGGAGACAGAAAGTCTATTTTAAGAGGGCAGAGCCAAGATGGTGACTGGAAAGCAGCTGCTGGCATGAGCTCTGATATAAACTGCTAGAAAGCCTTAGGATCCTGGCCTTCAGTAGGACAATGAAGGAGGTGTTCTAAGAGTGACACCAAGCAGGTGACTATAGCTCAATTTATGTTAGAAAATAGAGCAAAAATAAAGGAAATTTTCTAAGTATTTCTCCCTCCCCCCTCCCCCCAAAACCAGACCCAGGGCTAGGGAGCCTCTGCTAGCAGGCTCACCACTGATTTTATTTCTTTACCAATATTCCTGGCTCATCAAGGGAGCCATTACAATCCTATTCTTCCTAAATACCTTGGATTTTTTTTTTCTCTGAGTAAAGGACTTAGGCCCAATTGACCAAAATTAACTCTTAGTATACTGTCCATTGCTAGGCAACTGGGTGTCTTACCCATTGTGAGAGGAACTTGTCTCACTCTTCTACCTCCCTACCTATCCACTCTCCCACTTCCCCCTCCTCCTAGGTAATTAAAAAAAAAAGCCACTATCCTTTTGCTGCTCTTTTTTTACTGTTTTTTTATTTTCTTTTTTTCTTTTCTCTCTTTTCCCCCTATCTTCCTTTCTTCCTTTCTCCTCCATCTGCTTTCTGAATTCACTGATACTCATCTCATTTGTGAATTATTTCATGGAAGAAATCTGACTCAGGGTAGACTCTGTGTGTTTCTCTGCTCTACTTCCCTTTCTCCACTTGCTATCCCTAGAATTTACAGTGCACAGTAGATTTGCATAATTGTCTATTCCTGCTATCCCTTTTTTCCTTTCTCTTTCTTTTTCATTTGGATTTGGTTGCTATTTTTTCTTAAACTGGAGACATTGTTGGGCTAACTGGTATTGGTTAAACTGCCTCAAATCTTGCTTCAGTTATTATTGTAATTTCTGAGGGTGGTGATTGCATTTGTCATAAAGGTATTTAGTATAGCGTGGCTTGTACACAAAACACAACTGAGGAACAAAAGAACATAAAAATAAAAAACATTAATAAAAAAATGGCTAGATCAAGAGCAAATAAAACTGCTACTACAATGAATGAAGACAAGAGCCCAGAAGAAGCTACAAATCAGCCAGAAGTAACCATAGATAAGAAAAGTATGCAAGCAATAATAAACTTATTAATCAAAGAAATAAAACAACTTTGGAAGAGAGGGATAGCAGTATTAGGGAAACAACAGATGAGACCCTCAAGGAAAATACTGACTACCTTGAAGAAACTAGAGAACTGAAAGCTGAAATAGCTGAAATGAAGAAAGAAGCTGAGATAAGGGAAAGCAGGCTGGCAGAAGCAGAAAACATAATTAGCCAGACAGAGAATGAGCTAGAGAAAACTAAGAAAGAGGTAAAAGAGCTCAAAAAGAGATTAAAACACATTGAAAACAACAACAGAGACATATGGGATGATCTCAAAAGAAGTAACATTAAGAGGTTCCCAGAAGATGGCGGACTGAGAAGCTGCTAGTGGCTTGAGCTCCAACCACATCAATGGGAAACGGTAGTATTTTCTGCCTTTAGTAGGCCAGTCAATAAGGGGTCCTAGTGGTGACACCAAGGAGGTGGCTATAACTTAACTTGGGTTAAAAAATAGAGCAAAAAGAAAGGGAAAAAATTTTTCTTTTAAATTATTATTCCCAAAGTGCACCCCCTCCTCCTTCCCCCCCATAACCAGTCCCTGGGGACCAGCTCCTAGCAGGCTCCCCTGCTGAGCTTCTTTCTTTACCAATATTCCTGTCCCACCAATGGGTATCATTCATTCTAAGTCTATTCCCTTCTGAACCTTTGCCCTTTTTTCTTTCTAAGTATCCAACCAGCTGCCTCTGCTCAGGCAGCTCCCCTCCCTCCCTCCACTGCATAGCTAATTAAATAATAAAAAATAAAAAACTCTCCACCCCCCCAGCATAGCTAATTAAATAATTAAAAATAAATAAATAAATAACTCTTTCCTTTCACCACCCTTTTATTACTATTCTTTTTCTTATCTTTTTCTTTTCTCTCTCTCTTTTTATCTTTTTCTCGTTCTTGTCATCCTTTCTTCCTTCCTCCTTCAGCTTTCTGAATTCACTGATACACGTTTGGGAATTATCTTAGAGAAGAAATCTAACTCAGAGTGAACTCTTTGAGGGTATCACTGCTCAACTTCTCTTCCTCCACTAGCTACCCCTAGAATATACAGTGGATAGTAGATTTGCATAACTGACTATTCCTGATATCCTTGTATAGTCCTGAGGTTTTTTTTTTTTTTTTCTTTCTTTCTTTCTTAACAATCAGCTGCCTCTGCTCAGGAAGCTTGAGGCAATCTGGGACAGGTTTTTTACCCTGCTCTATTTTATTATTAATATTATATAAAGCCATATATCTTCCCCCCTTTAAGTTGATCAGAATTAACTCTTAGGGTATCTTTCATTGCTAGGGTAGTGGGCATCTTATCTATTATGAAAGGAACTTGTCTCATTACTCCTACGTCCTCTATAGACTCTCCCCTTCTTCCTCCTCCTAGATAATAAAAAAAAACAAAAAAATATAAAATAAAAAATAAAGTAATCAATTTAAAAAACTTTCCTTTAACTGATCTTTAATTACAGCTCTTTTTCTTATATTTTCTCTATTCTTTCTCTTGTTTCTCTTTTTTCATCTTGTCATACACTTCTTCCCTCCTTCTTCTTTGCCTTTCTGAATTTGTGAATTATTTTGGGGAAGAAATCTGACTCAGAGTGGACTCTCTATGTGTGTATCTCTGCTCTACTTCCCTTTCTCCTCTTGTTACCCCTAGAATATACAGTGGATAGTAGTTTTGCATAACTGTCTATTCTTGCTATCTCTTCTTTCTTTTCTCTTTTTTCTTCACTCAGACTTGGTTGCTATTTTTTCATGGACTGGAGACATTGTTTGGCTAACTGGTGTTGTAGAGCCAGATGTTGTAGTACACGGGCCACAGAGAAGAGAGAGAGAGGGTCCAGAGCGAAGAGGAAACACAAATCTTTATTCATGCTGGCACCTCAGAGTTGGGTGTTAGAGAAGCAGGTTGGGCCACGTGGAGGTAGAGAAAATAGCCGCCTCACGCAGTAACCTTTCCTGCGTCTGAACACCAGAGTGGATTGCCAACAAGAGAGCAAGGTGCAGAAAATGAAGGGTTTTTATAGGAGTAGCTTTCGCGAGAATGGGAAGGGGGAGGAGCAACCATAGCACTCCAGGATAGGATGATAACTATCGTGAGAATGGGAGGGGGGAGGAGTAACCAAAGCACTCCAGATATCACAGGGATATAGACAATGTCCTGAGGGCACAACATGGCTGAACAGGCACTCCGAGAATGTCCCCAACTCTCACGTGAACTAGCAGTAGCCTGAGGGGACAACATGGCAGATGTGACTGCATTAGCACAATTTCCTGGCATCTCCCCCTTTCCTTTTATCTAATGCCCAGGGCAACAGTGTGTAAAGTCTATGAACTACTCAGGGTCAGTCTATGAAAAACCAGGAACGTGAAGGGAAGGAAGCTGCTGTAAAACTGTCTAAAGTGTCCAAAGGGTATACCAGCAAGTCCAATAGAAGTCTCAGTCCAAAGTAGGCGACTAGGGGGAGAAATGGCAGGGGATGAAATGCTGCATGAGGAAGGTCAGCCTCTGGAATTCTGCTTTTCTGTAGATTGTGAGCTGGAACCGCCAAAACATGACAGGTCAAAGCAAAAGCAGGAAAGGCAGACAGTAAAAAGGTTCTGTCCTTGGAGTCTGCGAATCAGATTCTTCATATCGCGTCAGGTGACATCTAGGGTTTCGGGGGGTGTGCCACTGTAGTCGTGCCATCTAGTGGGTGATGTCAGGGTGTGCAGGGGTCCAGATGTTTTTTTTCTGGGATTCCTGTGGAAGAAACATAAACAATCTGCTTCTCGTGGTTAGCAGGGCATCTGATTTGAATGCTTTATAGAAAAAGAGGTTTGGTGCCTTGACCAACTGAGTATTGGGGGATGTATCTTTCCTATTCATTTATGATTATATTTTATATTATTTGTCATGGTAGTCAGCCGTTTATCTGGAAGGTCCTGGGTGATTCATGGGGAAAAAGACCTTATCTTTTAACAAAGACTCTAAGGTGTAGGGAAGCGGGAACTATCTTATCCCCTTTTTTTTTTTTTTTTTGTATCTTGTCTTTTGTTACCCTAGTTGTTTTTGTTGTAATTATATTGTTGTCATTGCTGATATTGTGGTTGTTGGATAGAACAGAGAGAAATGGAGAGAGGAGGGAAAGACAGAGGGAGAGAAAGATACCTGTAGACCTGCTTCACCACCTGTGAAGTGATTCCCCTGCAGGTGAGGAGCCGGGGGCTCAAACTGGGATCCTCAAGCCAGTTCTTGCACTTAGCGCCACCTGCACTAAATCCGCTGCACCACCGCCCGATTTCCAGGAACTATCTTTTAACATAAACTCTATGGCCATGCCAATAGCAACCTTGAGGGCACATGTGGCTCCCCACATGTCTCCCTGTCTTATATCATGTTTTGATGTTTGGCGGACTTTGTTTTGTGGCAGGGTGGACTGTGCCTGTCTTAGGTTGGGGATCAGCCTTCCGTCTTACCCGTCATTGGAACACCTGGTCATTTTTGCCCAGTAGTACCAGATGCCCTGTCTTAGGCTGACTGGATAGCGCTAGTTTCCTCTTACCCGTCATTGGCTATCCAGCCCTCTACATGGTGGACGTTCTGATGGAGGGGGGCAAATCCTCCACAGCAACTCAATATTCTGCCATGTCCAGCCTATGATAGTGAGTTTGTATAGGTTTCATCTTTATAGAATCAATCTGTTGCCACAAAAGGCCATGAGCTTGTTAAGAATTATAGGACTGTGGTCTGGGAGGTGGTGTAGTGACTAAAGCCTTGGACTCTTAAGCATGAGGTCCTGAGTTCGATCTCTGGCAGCACATGTACCAGAGTGAGTCTGGTTCTTTCTCTCTTTCTCATTAATAAATAAATTTAAAATGTTGAAAAAAAAGAATTATAGGACCTATTGTGAGCAGAAGAAGTAAAACAAGCTAGGGTCCCACAACTAAGGGTATACAGGTAAGGAAGGGGGAATGCTATGAAGAGGTATGATCATATCTCAAGTCTAAGGGAAGCAGTCTGGATGTGATGTCCAGGGGAACAGCCATTTGTCTTTGGGGGTAGTAAAGGATGTCCGTGGCATGGGTGATGTTATAAAGGGAAACATCTTTAAATTGTTGGCTGACAAAGGCAGGCCTATGGTGGCAAGACAAGATACACCAGTTAAGTTTACAAGAATATGTGAATGTTGCTAATTCACATAGGTTGGATATGGAGGAACTTCTTACAGTTTAATACCTTACCATATGAACAGATGATTCCTCATATGAAGGCTTGATAGCTGTAATCACTTACTTGTGAAAAACAATAAAACTTGTAACAAGTTAGAGGTTTACTATAATTGACTTTGGACTATAAGCAAACTCAGGTTACTTAGAGAGTTAATGCATGTTAGTAACAATGGTTTTAACATTTAGAGTACTTCTGAGCAGATGGGTCATACAAAAATTTTTGGTCATTCAGCACACTCACTCACAAAACACAACTGGCCATTCATAACATAAGACATTCAGGGAATGGGTAGGAGAGAGGGCTCTGTGAGCCAACTTTTGTAGGTTCTGCCATGTCATATTATGGATCCTGGGATGTATCCTGCATCTAGTCCTCTTGTGTTTTTTGTTCTTCAGGGATAACAGTGCCATCATGAGGGTATTGTCGGACATGGCGGGCAGGAACCCAGACAGGTTTAGAGTAATTATGAGGGAAAATGCATGCAAAACCTCTTCCCATGGTCAATAGAGGGTCAGGCCCTTTCCAAATTTTATCAAGTGGATCTTTCCATTTGACCTTAATAGATGGGAGAGTAGATGGTGTTTGCCAGTGAAGAATAATAGGAGTTAAGTCCGAGTTATTGTAAATATTAAAGAGATTTAACATAGTTAAGGTTTTTGCTAGCTGGATATTGGGGGGATACATTCCTCCTTTATCTTTATTCAATTGAGCCTTAAGAGTTTGATGGGCCCCCTCGACAATGCCTTGTCCCTGTGGATTATAGGGAATGCCTGTGGTATGAGTAATGTTCCAGAGGGAACAAAAATCTTTAAATTGTTTGCTGGTAAATGCTGGTCCACAGTCGGTTTTCACTTTAAGAGGTAAGCCCATCACAGCAAAACAGGATAGCATGTGGCTTACAAGCTTTTTAGAGCTTTCTCCTGTCTGAGCTGTTGCCCACATAAATTTAGAAAAGGTATCAATTGAGACAAACACATATTTTTGTTTGTCAAAGTTTGGTATGTGGGTGACATCAATGTGCCAAATAGCATTAGCTTTTAAGCCTCAGGGGTTAACACCAAGAGTCTGAATAGCAGGTGTTTTTATGAGACTTGTACAGGAAGAGCATGTAGCTAGGATATGTTTTAATTGTGGTAATGGAACATCAGGAAATCGAGCTCGAAGGCCTTTAAGATTAACATGGGTTAGAGAATGGAAATCAGCAGGATCAGAGACAGAGACTAGGAGAGCTCCTGTGGAGGCAAGGCGGTCAGCTGCAGCATTCCCTTCGGACAGGGAACCAGGAAGAGGGCTGTGGGAACGAAGGTGCTGAATATATATGGTTGGGTTCGAGAAGAAAGCATAGAGGCGATTTGAATCAAGAGAGGGGAAAGTGGGTTGTCATCAATTTTCACATAAGAACGAGCAAGCCATGGAAGTAAGTTAACAGTATAAACACTGTCAGAAAAAAGGTTGAAGGATTCTGGTACACCTTTTAATGCAAGGAAAACAGCATAAAGTTCTTTGTACTGAGGGGAATTCTCAGGAAGCTCAGTAAAGAGAGGTTTAGGAGATTGTTTGTCTGGGTAATATATAAGGGAAGCAGCTCTCTTTTTTCCACCATCAGTGAAGACTGTAGGAGCAGAAGGAATGGGATCTCGAGAGAAAAGTTTAGGTGCTAGTAGAGGCAGAAGAGGTAAAGAAGCTATCAATTTATTGGAAGGAAAATGGTTATCTATTTGTCCTGGAAACCGCAGGAAGCTTATGGCAAAGTGGGAATGATGGCATATAAGCCACTCTGTATCTGTGAGAGAAAAGGGCAGAATAATTAAATCCAGTTCTTTCCCTAAGACCTGCACAGACCTATTTCTCCCTTGGCGAACCATGAATGCTAACACGTCTATCTCAGTGAGGAGTCTTGGAGTTCCTCCTACTGGCGTGTGAAGCCACTCAAGAACCCCATGGTCTTGCCACAATGCCCCTACTACTGTGGGGGTGGAGTTGAAGATTAGAAGGTTTACCGGAGAGGAGGGGGAGAATCGAACAAGGTGCATGTCCTGGAGGGCCTGGTTAACCCTTTCCACTGCCAAGGAGGCCTCGGGAGTTAACTTACGTTTTGAGGAGGGCTGTTTGTTTCCTTTTAACAGGTCAAACAGTGGTTGGAGGCAGCTTGTAGGCAGATAGAGATACTGCCTAAGCCAATTTAAATTTCCTAAAAAACTTTGTAAAGAAGCAAGAGTAAGGTTAGAAGGGAAGGTAACATTAGGTTTTAAGGGACGAATTTGCATTAGAGAAATCTCTGAACCTAGGAAGGATATTGGAGGGATTAGCTGCATCTTCTCAGGGGCTACATTAAGGCCGCTTTTCTTTAATGCATGAATGAGAAAATCACGTAAGGCATAGAGATCTGTATCTGATTTTAAAACAGACTTGGTCCATGGAGTGTGCATTCCGTCATCCCTGACTGCTTGTCTGAGTGCTACGGGGATGGAGCTCTTGGGGTGGGCTGCAAATGGTTTAAGGTCCTTAAATGTTAAAAAAAAAAATATCGTTTAACTCTGGTATCTCAGCCACAAGGTCTCTTAATGATGACGTATCAGCAGGGGGCAGAGCCAGAGAAGCAGAAGGAACTGAACACGTGTCTGCCACAGAAGGGACCGAACATGTGTCTGCAGAAGGAGCCAAAAACGTGTCTGTGGGGACAGCTGGGGGAGGGGTCAAAGGAGTGGCCAAACACGTGTCTTCGGGGGCAGTGGGGGGAGGGGTCGTGGAAGCGGAAGCTGCCGCAGGAGAAACTGAACATGTGTCTCCGGAGGCAGCGGTTTTGGGGCTGATTGCAGATTGATTAGGGTGTTTAAGTCTTAAGCAAATATCATTTAACTCCTGTATCTCAGCCTCAAGGTCAATTAACCTTTTGGCAGGAGGCCTTGTACGTATCCTGAAAATACTAAATATAGCCATGAGAACCCACGGTGTAGCAAAAATTAAAGCGTCTCTGAGATCGAAAGCCTGTCCCAGGAAAGAAGGACAGAATGTCTGGGACACCTCCTCATAAAACGGAAAAAATCCCATGGTGGAGGGAAACACAGGGCCACAGAGGCGGGCAGATGCCACTTACCTGTGTCTGGGTGGCTTTTCTGGACCTCAGGCTGGGCATGAGTGTGGGACACGTTGAGAGCCAGATGTTGTAGAGCCAGATATTGTAGTACGTGGGCCGCAGAGGAGAGAGAGAGGGTACAGAGCGAAGAGGAAACACAAATCTTTATTCGGGCTGGCACCTCAGAGTTGGGTGTTAGAGAAGCAGGTTGGGCCATGTGGAGGTAGAGAAAATGGCCACCTCATGCAGTAACCTTTCCTGTGTCTGAACACCAGAGTGGAGCACCGGCAAGAGAGTGAGGTGTGGAAAACAAATGTTTTTTATAGGAGTAGCTTTTGCGAGAATGAGAAGGGGGAGGAGTAACCATAGCACTCCAGGATAGGATGATAACTCTCGTGAGAATGGGAGGGGGGAGGAGTAACCAGAGCACTCCAGATATCGCAGGGATATAGACAATGTCCTGAGGGCACGACATGGCTGAACAGGCACTCCAAGAATGTCCCAACTCTCGCGGGAACTAGCAGTAGCCTGAGGGGACAACATGGCAGATGTGACTGCATTGGCACAATTTCCCAGCAAACTGGTACTGATTAAACTGCTTTAATACTTGCTTCAGTTGCTATTGTAATTCCTGAGGTTGGTGAGTGCATTTGTCATAAAGGTATTTAGTACAGTGATGCTTGTACTCAAGACACAACAACTGAGGAACAACAGAGACTAAAAATAAGAAACACATAAATAAAAAAATGGGTAGATCAAAAACAAATAAAACTGCTCCTCCAATGAATGAAGACAAAAGCCCAGAAGAAACTACAAATCAGCCAGAAGTAACAATAGATAAGAAAAGTATGCAAGCAATAATAAATGTATTAATCATAGAAATGAAAACAACATTGGAGGAAAGGAATGGCAATAAGAGGGAAACAACAGATGAGACCCCCAAGGAAAATACAGATTATCTTGAGGAAATTAGAGAACTGAAAGCTGAAATAGCTGTAATGAAGAAAGAAGCTGAAGGAAGGGAAAGCAGACTATCAGAAGCAGAAAACAGAATTAGTCAGACAGAGGATGAGGTATAGAAAACTAAGAAAGAGGTGAAAGAGCTCAAAAAGAGATTGAGAGACACTGAAAACAACAACAGAGACATATGAGATGATCTCAAAATAAATAACATTCATATGATTGGCCTGCCAGAGGAAGAGAGGAAGGGGAAGGAAAAATTCTAGAGGAAATAATAGAAGAAAACTCCCCAGACCTGAATAACAGAAAAGGCATCAAGATTCAAGAGGCCCAGAGAGTCCCAAACAGAATCAACCCAGACCTGAAGACACCAAGACACATCATAGTCACAATGAGAAGGAGTAAGGATAAAGAAAGGATCCTAAAGGCTGCAAGAGAGAAACAAAAAGTCACATACAAGGGAAAACCCATAGAATTAACTGCAGACTTCTCCACTCAAACTCTAAAATCCAGAAGAGAATGGCAAGATATCTATCGAGCCCTGAATGAAAAAGGGTTTCAACAAAGGATAATATATCTCACTAGAATTTCATTCAAACTAGATGGAGGGATCAAAACCTTCTTAGACAAACAACAGTTAAAGGAACCAATCATTACCAAATCTGAAAGAGTTTCTAAAAGGCCTCTTATAAACAATAACTTCACTATAATACTTGCCATATATCAGAGCAAATAAAAATTCATTGACCAATGGCACTACAATACATTAAATCCATAATATCAATAAATGTCAATGGTTTAAACTCACACATAAAAAGGCACAGAGTGGGGGGATAGATCAGAAAACATAACCCAACCATATGCTGCCTGCAAGACTCCCATCTGTCACAACAAGATAAACACAGACTTAAAGTGAAAGGATGGAAAACTATCATAAAGGCTAACGGACCATGAAAAAGGTCAGAAACAGCCATTCTCATCTCAGACACGGTAGATTTTAAATTAAATAAAGTAATAAAAGATAGGCAAGGACATTACATAATGATTAGAGGATCAATCAGCCAAGAAGACTTAGCAATTATTAACATCTATGCACCCAGTGAGGAACCATCTAAATTCGTCAAGCACTTACTGAAAGAATTTCAAAAATACATCAATAGTAATACAATAATAGTGGGAGACTTCAATACCCCACAATCACACTTAGACAGATCAACAAAGCAGAGAATCAACAAAGATGCAAGAGAATTGAATGAAGAGATAGACAGACTAGACCTCTTGGACATTTTCAGAGTCATTCACCCCCCAAAAACTGGAATAAACATTCTTTTCAAATACACATAACATATATTCAAGGATAGACCACATGTTAGGCCACAAAGACAGCATCAATAAATTCAAGAGCATCGAAATCATTCCAAGTATATTCTCAGACCACAGTGGAGTAAAACTAACATTTAATAACAAACAGAAAATTATTAAAAGTCACAGAATTTGGAAACTAAACAACATACTCCTTAAGAACCACTGGGTCAGAGACTCACTCAAGCAGGAAATTCAAATATTCCTGGAAACAAATGAAAATGAAGACACAACCTATCAAAATATTTGGGACACAGCTAAAGCAGTACTGAGAGGGAAACTTATAGCCATACAATCACATATAAAACACCAAGAAAAAGCTCAAATGAATAACCTTACTGCACACCTCAAGGACTTAGAGGAAGAGGAACAAAGGAACCCTAAATCAACCAGAAAGACAGAAATCACTAAGATTAGAGCGGAAATAAACAACATCGAAAATAAAAGAACTATACAAAAGATCAATGAAGCCAAATGTTGGTTCTTTGAAAGATTAAACAAAATTGACAAACCCCTAGCCAGACTCACCAAACAAAAAAGAAAGAAGACTCAAATTAATAGAATTGTAACGATGAAGGAGATATCACAACTGACACCACAGCAATCCAGAGAATCATGTGAAACTTCTATGAAGGACTATACGCCACCAAGCTAGAGAATCTGGAAGAAATGAAAAAATTACTAGAAATATATGCCCTTCCAAAAGTAAACCAAGAAGAACTACAAAATTTAAATGCACCAGTCACAGACAAAGAAATTGAAACCGTTATTAAGAATCTCCCGAGCAACAAAAGTCCTGGACCAGATGGCCTCACAAATGAATTCTACAAAACTTTCAGGAAACAGTTAGTACCCATACTTCTTAAGCTTTTCCATAAGATTGAAGAAACAGGAATACTCCCTTCCACCTTCTATGAAGCCAACATCACCCTGATACAAAAATCTGATAGGGACATAACAAAAAATGAAAACTACAGACCAATATCTCTGATGAACATAGATGCCAAAATATTAAACAAGATCTTGGCCAAACAGTACAGCAGCATATCAAAAAAATTGTTCATCACGACTAAGTGGGATTCATCCCAGGTACGCAAGGCTGGCTCAACATCCATAAGTCAATCAGTGTCATTCACAACATCAATAAAAGCAAAGCAAAAAAACAAATGATTATATCAATAGATGCAGAGAAAGTCTTTGACAAAATCCAACACGCATTCATGCTCAAAAATCTACAAAAAATCGGAATAGATGGGAAATTCCTCAAGATAGTAGAATATATATATAGCAAACCTACAGCCAACATCATACTCAATGGAACAAACCTGAAAGCATTCCCGCTCAGATCAGGGACTAGACAGGGCTGTCCACTGTCACCATTACTCTTCAACATAGTATTAGAAGTTCTTGCTGTAGCAATCCGGCAAGAGAAATAAATCAAAGGAATACAGTTTGGAAGTGAAGAAGTCAATCTCTCTCTGTTTGCAGATGATATGATAATATACATATAAAAGCCTAAACAATCAAGCAGAAAAATGCTGGAAGTTATTAGGCAATATAGCAAGATAACAGGCTACAAAATCAATGTACAAAAATCAGTGGCATTTCTTTATGCAAACACTAAATCTGATGAAGAAGACATCCAGAAATCACTCCCTTTTACTGTCTCAGAAAAATCAATCAAATACCTAGGAATAAAGTTGACCAAAGAAGTGAAAGACCTGTATGCTGAAAACTACGAGTCGCTACTCAAGGAAATAGAAACTGATACCAAGAAATGGAAAGATATCCCATGCTCATGGACTGGAAGAATAAATATTATCAAAATGAATATTCTCCCCAGAGCCATATACAAATTTAATGCAATACAAATCAAAGTTCCACCAGGCTGTTTTAAGAGAATAGAACAAACACTACAATCATTTATCTGGAACCTGAAAACACCTAGAATTGCCAAAACCATCATGAGTAAAAAAAACAGAAATGAAGGCATCACACTCCCACACCTTAAACTATATTATAAAGCCAACATCATCAAAACAGCATGGTACTGGAACAAAAATAGGCACACAGACCAGTGGAACAGAATGGAAAGCACAGAAATAAATCCCCACACCTATGGACATCTGATCTTTAATAAGGGGGCACACAGTATTAACTGGAAGAAGGAGGCTCTCTTCAATAAATGGTGCTGGGAAAACTGGGTTGTAACCTGCAGAAGAATGAAATTGAACCACTTTATCTCACTAGAAATGAAAATCAACTCCAAATGTATCAAATACCTGGATGTCAGGCCAGAAACAATCAAATACTTAGAGGAAAACATTGGTAAAACACTTTTTCACCTACACCTCAAGACATCTTTGATGAATCAAACCTATTTGCAAGGAAGACTAAAGCAGAAACAAACCAATGGGACTACATCAAATTGAAAAGCTTCTGCACATCCAAAGAAACTATTTTATTTTATTTTTATTTAAGAAATGATTAATTAATAAAACCATATGGTATGAGGGGTACAACTCCACACAATTCCCACCACCCAATCTCCATAACCCACCACCTCCCCTGATAGCTTTCCCATTCTCTATCCCTCTGGGAGCATGGACCCAGGGTCATTGAGGGTTGCAGAAGGTAGAAGGTCTGGCTTCTGTAATTGCTTCCCCGCTGAACATGGGCGTTGACTGGTCGGTCCATACTCCCAGTCTGCCTCTCTCTTTCCCTAGTAGGGTGTGTCTCTGGGGAATCTGAGCTCCAGGACACATTGGTGGGGTCTTCAATCCAGGGAAGCCTGGCCTGCATCCTGGTGGCATCTGGAACTTGGTGATTGAAAAGAGAGTTAACATACGAGGTTAAAATATTGTTGAGCAATCATGGGCCCAAAGTTTGGAATAGTGGAGAGGAAGTGTTAGGGAGGTACTCACTGCAAACTCTAGTGTACTTCTGCTTTCAGGTATATATTTTGCAGTAGTTTATGGATATGTGTGAACATATGCTCTCTCTCACAGAAACTGGTGTATATCTGGGTTATGGGACTTTGTTAGAAAGTGAACCACCTGAGATGAAATTAGAGTGTACTATAAAAGGAAAGGTCTCACCTGAGTAATGAAGCTGAAGGATTGTCATTCCACACGTGAAGTCTCTGGACACAGTCTGAGGTGAAGCATGTTGAGGTGGCAATCATTGCATTGGTTAGGTTGTGATCAGTGGATGCAGTATTATTTGGTATGGATTGGGAGATGCATACGGGAAAGTGGGCCCTATCCAAGGGTTCCAGGACTGGGGGAAGTAGGGGCTCTATAGTGGAGATGTGAGGTTCCTGCTGTCTTAAGGTTCAAAAAGACAATGGATAGTTAATGTTATCATCACATTATTTGGTAATTGGTTTAACTTTGAAAGGGCCTTTTGTTATGGTTTGCTGTACAGTATCTTGCATATAGCTGTGCTATTGGATGCTTCTAATCTACTTGGTCTAGGCTTTTGAGAGAGTCCGCATAGCAAATACACAGCCTATATATTAAAAAGATTCAGTTTGTGTTTTGAAAATCTTTGAGACATAGAATTGATTTTCCCCCTCTCATACTAATTAACTACTGATTTATATGTCTACATTTTGCTAGGAGTGTACATAAACACCATTCCCACCACCAAAAGACTGTGACCCATCCCTCCCACCCACTCCCACCCACCACTGTCCCAGGAAGATGCATGTCTACCCCTCACCACAGGGCTTTTACTTTGGTGCCCTACTTACAATTTGATCAGGTCCTGCTTTTAGTTTCCCTTTCAGATCTTCTTACTCAACTTCTGTTGATGAGTGGGATCATCCCATACTCATCTTTATCTTTCTGACTTAGTTCACTTAACATAATTCCTTCTAGCTCTGTCCAAGATGGGTCAGAGAAGGTGGGTTCATTGTTCTTGATAGCTGCATAGTATTCCATTGTGTATATATACCACAGCTTTCTTGCCAATAATCTGTTGTTGGGCCCCTGAGTTGCTTCCAGGTTTTAGCTATTATGAATTGTGCTGCTATGAACATAGGAGTACACACCTCTTTTTGGTTGGGTGCTATGGAGTCCTTGGGGTATAACCCCAGGAGAGGAATTACTGGATCATATGGAAGGTCCATGTCTAGCCTTCTGAGAGTTTTCCAGACTGCTCTCCACAGAGGCTGTACCAATTTACATTCCCACCAGCAATGTAAAAGGGTTCCTCTGTCCCCACATCCTCTCCAGCATTTGTTGCTGCTGTCCTTTTTGATGTATGCCATTCTTACAGGAGTGAGGTGGTATCTCAATGTTGTCTTAATTTGCATTTCTCTGACAATCAGTGACCTAGAGCAGTTTTTCATATGTTTGTTAGCCTTTTGGATCTCCTCTGGAGTTAATGTTTCGTTCATATCCTCTGCCCATTTTTGGATGGGGTTATTTGTTTTTCTGGTGCTAAGTTTGTGAAGCTATTTATATATTTTGGTGATTAGTTTCTTGTCTGATGTATGGCATGTGAAGATCTTCTCCCATTCTGTGAGGGGTCTCTTTTTTTGTGTGATAGTTTCTTTGGCTGTGCAGAAGCTTTTCAATTTGATGTAGTTCCATTGGTTTGTTTCTGCTTTTGTCTTCCTTGCAATTGGGTTTGATTCATCAAAGATGTACTGGAACCAAAGAAACTATTAAACAAACAAAGAGACCCCTCACAGAATGGGAGATCTTCACATGTCAAACATCATACAAGAGACTAATCACCAAAATATACAAATAGCTCAGCAAACTTAGCACCAAAAAAGCAAATGACTCCATCCATAAATGGGCAGAGGATATGAACAGAATATTCACTCCAGAGGAGATCCAAAAGACTAAAAAACATATGAAAAACTGCTTCAGGTCGCTGATTGTCAGAGAAATGCAAATAAAGACAACATTGAGATACCACCTCACTCCTGTAAGAATGGCATACATCAAAATGGACAGCAGCAACAAATGCTGGAGAGGCTGTGGGGACAGAGGAACACTTTTTCACTCTTGGTGGGAATGTAAATTGGTTCAGCCTCTGTGGAGAGCAGTCTGGAAAACTCTCAGAAGGCTAGACATGGACCTTCCATATGACCCAGTAATTCCTCTCCTAGGATTATACCCCAAGGACTCCATAACACCCAACCAAAAAGATATGTGTACTCCTGTGTTCATAGAAGCACAATTCATAATAGATAAAACCTAGAAGCAACCCAGGTGCCCAACAACAGATGATTGGCAAGAAAGCTGTGGTATATATACACAATGGAATACTATGCAGCTACTAAGAACAATGAACTCATCTTCTCTGACCCATCTTTAATGGAGCTAGAAGGAATTATGTTAAGTGAGCTAAGTCAGAAAGATAAAGATGAGTATGGGATGATCATACTCATCAACAGAAGTTGAGAAATAAGATCAGAAAGTGAAACTAAAAGCAGTACCTGACTAAATTGAAAGTAGGGCATCAAAGTAAAAACCTGTGATGAGGAGGAAGATGAACATTCGGTTTCCTGGGCTGGCGGGGGTGTCGGGTGAGGGTCGGGGTGGGTGTGTGGGATGGGACGCAATCTGTTGGTGGTGGGGATGGTGTTTATGTACACACCTATTAAATTGTAGTCATATAAATCACTATTTAATTAATATGAGAGGCGGGAAAATTGATTCTATGTCGAACAAAGGGACTTTTCAAAGTTAACCCAATTACCAAATAATGTGATGTTAAAAATAACTATCCATTGTCTTCTTGAACCAATAGACAGCAGGAAACTCACATTTCCACTATAGAGCCTAAACTTCCCCCAGTCCTGGGACCCTAGGGTAGTGCCCACTTTCCCCTATGCTTCTCCCAATTCTTATCAAACAATATTGCATCCGCTGATCACAACCTAATTAATGCAATGAGTACCACCCCAGCATGTTTCACTTCAGACTGTGTCCAAAGACTTCAGGTATGGAATGACAACCCTTCAGCTTCATCACTCGGGTGAGACCTTTCCTTTCATAGTATTCTCTAATTCCATTCCAGGTCGTTCACTTCCTAACAAAGTCCCAAAACTTAGATACACAGGTCCAGGAGATAGAGTATATGTCCACACGTATCCATAAACTTGGGCAAATATATACCTGAAAGCAGTACTACACTAGAGTTTGCAGTGAGTAGTCCCCAACACTTTATCTCCACTATTCCATCCTTTGGTCTATGATTCTTCAACAATTTGTTTGGCTTTGTATGTTAACTCTCTTTTCAGCCACCAGGTTCCAGATGCCATCAGGATGCCGGCCAGGCTTCCTGAAGACCCCACCAATGTGTCCTGGAGCTCTGCTTCCCCAGAGACCTACCCTACTAGGGAAAGAGAGAGACAGACTGGGAGTATGGATCAAGCAGTCAACGCCCATGTTCAGTGGGGAAGCAATTACAGAAGCCAGACCTTCCACTTTCTGCAATCCACAATGACCCTGGGTTCATGCTCCCAGAGGGATAGAAAATGGGAAAGCTAGTGGGGAGGGGATGGGATATAGAGATTGGGTGGTGGGAATGTGTGGAGTTGTACCCCCCATCCTATGATTTTGTTAATGTCTTCTTTCTTAAATAAAAATAATAAAATAAAATAATAATAAATAAATAAATAAATAAATAAATAAATAAATAAAAAACAAAGACTCACTTACAGTGGAAAACCCATATGATTAACAGCAGATTTATCCACACAAACAATACAGGCCAGAAGAGAATGGCAAAATATCTACCAAGTGCTAAATGAGAAAGTTTTTTAACCAAGAAATTTTATCCTGCTAGACTGTCATTCATACTAGATGGAGCCATAAAAGCCTTCTCAGACAAGCAACAACTGAAGGAATCAACCATCACCAAGCCTGCCTGAAAGAAGTTCTCAAAGATCTCCTATAAACAACCATATCAAAGTAAATATGACATATATCAGAACACTCTAAAAACTATAATAATGGTGTTAAAATATCTTCAATCTATAATATCAGTAAATACCAATGGCCTGAATTCACCTATTAAAAGGCACAGAGTTGGAGGATGGATCAGAAAAACACAACCCAACCATATGCTATCTGCAGGAAACCCATCTAACTCAATAAGACAAACACAAACTCAAAGTGAAAAGATGGAAAACTATCATACAAGCCAATGGCCCACAAAAAAGGGCAGAAACAGATATTCTCACATATGACATGACAGACTTTAAAATAAAGAAAATTAAAAAGATATAGATAGACATTACTTACTGCTCAGATGATCAGTCAATCAAGAGGACTTAATAATTAGTAACATCTATGCACACAATGACAAGTCATCTAAATACATCAACATCTACTGAAAGAGCTACAGCAATGTATTAACAGTAACACAGTAATAGTAGGGGACTTCAGCAACCCACTCTCTCAACTTGACAGATCATCCAGGCATAAAATGAATAAAGAAATGAGGTAGTTAAATGAAGAAATAGATAAACTAGAACTATTGGACATTTTCAGAAATATTCTCTCCAAGAAACTGGAATACACATTTTATTCAAGTCCACATGGGTCATACCCAAGGATATACCATATGTTAGGCCACAAAGTCAGCATCAGCAAATTTGAGAGCATTGAAACTATCCCAAGCATCTTTAGGACCAAAGTGGAATTAAAATAAAACTTAACAATCAACAAAAGATTAGTAATAGTCACAAAATGTGGAAGCTCAACAATACACTACTTACAACTACTGGGTCAAAGAGTAAATTAAAGAGGAAATCAAAATGTATTGAAAGTTCAATGAAAATAAAGACACAAGCTATCAAGATATTTAGGACACAGCTAAGGCAGTACTGAGAGGGAAATTCATAGCCATAGAACCACACATTAGGAAATAATAAAAAGCTCAAATAAACAACCTAATTGCACACCTTAAATACCTAGACAGAGAAGAACAAAGGAACCCTAAAGCAGCCAGAAGGACCCAAATAACTACAGATCGGGCAGAAATTTTTTAAAAAATTGAAAATAAGATACCATGAAAACATCAATGAAAGTAAATGTTGGTTCTTTGAAAGAGTAAATCAAATCAACATATCTTTAGTCAGACTCACAAAAGAAAAAAGGAAGAAGGCCCAAATAAATCGGATAGTAAATGAAAGAGGAGATATCACAACAGACACCACAGAAATTCAACAATTCATATGAAGTATCTATGAAAAACTATATGCCACCAAGCTAGAGAACCTGGAAAAAATGAACAAGTTTGTAGATACCTAAAAATTTCCAAAAGTAAATGAAGAGTAACTAGAAAATATTAACAGGTCAATCACAGTCAAGAAAATTGAAACAGTTATCAAAAAACTTCACAAGAGTAAAAGTCCTGGAACAGATAGTTTTACAAATGAATTCTACAAAACTTTCAAGGAAAAGATAATACCTCTACTTTTAAAACTTTTCCAAAAGATTGAATGCACTGAATACTCCCTTGCAGCTTATATGAAACCAATATCATCCTGATACCAAAAGCAGACATACAACCAAAAAATAAAACTACAGACCAATATCTCTGATGAACATAGATGCTAAAATATTAAACAAAATTCTAGCCAACCAGATACAGCAGTATATTTTTTTAAATGATCATCATCACCAAGTGGGTTTTCTTCCAGGGATGCAAGGTTGGTTTAATATACAGAAATCAATCAACATGATCCACCATATCAATAAATGCAAGACAAAAACTACATGATTGTATCAATAGGTGCAGAGAAAGCCTTTGACAAAATCCAACATCCATTTATGATCAAAAAACTACAAAAAACAGGAATAGATGGAAATTTTCTCAAGATACTGGAGTCCATATATAGCAAACCTACAGCCAACATCATAATCAATGGTAAAAAACTGGAAGCATTTCCCCGCAGATCAGGTACTAGTCAGGGCTGTCTTCTAGCACCATTACTATTCAACATAATGTTGGAAGTTCTTGCCATATCATTCAGGCAGGATCAGGGAATTAAAGGGAGACAGATTGGAAGAGAAGAAGTCAAACTCTCAATATCTGCAGATGACAGATATGATAGCATATATAGAAAAACTAAAGAATCCAGCAAGAAGCTTTTGTAAATTGTTAGGCAATACAGTAAGGTGTCAGGCTACAAATATAACATACAAAAGTTGGTGGCATTCCTTTATGCAAACACTAAGTTAGAAGAATAAGAAATCCAGAAATCAGTTCCTTTTACTATAGCAACAAAAATGATAAAATATTTAGGAATAAACCTAACCAAAGATGTGAAAGACTTGTATACTGAAAATTATTATAAGTCACAACACAAGGAAATAGGAAAAAAAAAACACAAAGAAGTGGAAAGATAGTCCATGTTCATGGATTGAAAAAATTAACATCATTAAAATGAATATAATACCCAGAGCCATATACAAATCTAGTACAATCCCTATCAGGATCCCAAACACATTTTTAGGAGAATAGAACAAAAGCTACAAGTGTTTATCTGGACCCAGAAAAGACCTAGAATTGCCAAAAACAACCTAGAGAAGAAAGAACAGAAACGGATGCATCACACATCTCATATTGTATTACAAGGTCATTGTAATCAAAACTGCTTGGTACTGGAACATGAGTAGGCACACTAACCACTGTAAAAGAATTGAGAGACCAAAAGTCAGCCCCCACATCTATGGACATCTAATCTTTGATAAAGGTGCCCAGAAGACTGAATGGGGAAAGCAGAGACTCTTCAATAAATGATGTTGGGGAAAATGGGTTGAAACATGCAGAAGAATGAAACTGAGTTGCTGTGTTTCACCAATGGAAAAGACTCTGGGGTCAGTGGGTTGGTGGGAAGAGTGTGGGTGCTAGAAAAGGATGACAGAGGGGGTCAGGCGGTAGCACAGTGGGTCAAGCACACATAAGGATCCGGGTTCAAGCCCTGCAGGGGGAGTAGTTTCACAAGTGGTGAAGCAGGTTTGCAGGTGTTTATCGCTCTCCCTCTGTCTTCCCCTCCTCTCTCAATTTCTCTCTGTCCTATCCAGCAACAGTGACATCAATAACAAGAAAAATAATAACCACAACAATGATAAAAAAATGATATAAAAAAAAAGACAGACTACCTAGAGGGGGTTGTATTGTTATGTGGAAAACTGAGAAATGTTGCATATTTACAAACTATTACATTTACTGTCAACTGTAAAACATTAATCCACCAATAAAGGGGGAAAAATAAAGTTCAACTTGCCTATCTCCTATGTATTAAATTTCGGTAACATGGAAGGTAGATTGTATCATATATTTTACAGCTCTAAAAACTTCAAAATAGAATTACTGAATAAGCTTTCCATTATCACTCAGCCAGGAAAGCTGAGACAGTACAAAATTAGTGTCACAGTTAGTCTTCACCCATTACCATATGGGCTGTGGTTGCTCTGCAGTGAGGAACCTGGGAAGACTGTATTCATTCAGGCTTTCAGGAACCCTGAAGACTACACAAGCATTTCAAAAGTAAGGTTTAATCCAAGATAGGCTCATAAATGTCTTTGTTACTAATTTGAAAGTAGAACCCTGGAAAATCAGTTCAGTTAAGTATAACCCTAGAGAAGTTGTACGGTGTGTGTGTGTGTGTGTGTGTGTGTGTGTGTGTTTGTGTGTCCATTTAATTTCTGTAATATGGGAATAAATCTTTGAAGAATTGTGATAGTTAAAAAGAACAGTGTGTATGAATCACCTTATAATCATGGCTCCATCCCTTTTTTTCTTTCAACTTCCTAAGTATACCATAGATCCACATAAGCAATCTCCTTGAGTAAGATTAGTAATTTATTATATTTTTAAAAGTTTCCCAATGTGTTAATAGAAAAAGTTGAGAATTTGTTGGCTTCTTACAACCTAGGTCTCAAGTTCTGTATGACTCTCCAAAAAAAAAAACAGAACCAACAGCAGGCACTAACTATATTATAAAGAATTGATTCAGGGGGCCTGGCAGTGGTGCACCTGGTTAAGCACACATAGAATGAAGTACAAGGACCCATGCAAGGATCCCAGTTTGAAGCCCCATCTCCCCACCTGCAGGGGAGTTGCTTCACAAGCATTGAAGCAGGTCTGCAGGTGTCTATCTGTCTCTTTCCCTTTCTACCTGCCCCTCCCCCCTCAGTTTCTCTCTGTCTTAGCCAATTAAAGAAAAAATGAAAAGTGGTCACCAAGAGCAGTGGATTCATACTACAGGCCCCGAACCCCAGCAATAACCCTAGAGGTACACAAAAAATTGATACATTTATGGAGACTGAAAAATCAGTAGTTTAATTGAGGCTGAGTTTGAGACCTAAAAATAAAGAACATAAAAAGTATAAGACTGATGTTGCATCTCAAGCAACCATGCAAACTCCTAGGTATATATCTAAAGGACATCAATAGTATATATGCATACCTTTGTTTACAGATGCATTATTAGCCAAAATATGAAAGCAACCTAAATGTATAACAACAGGATAGAGAAATTATCTATTAAATGAAATTACTCAGCAATCCAAAAATAATGAGATTTTTGGGATGGGTGGTGGTATAACTGGCTGAACATATACACTACCACACACAAGGGCCCAGGTTCAATCCCTAACTGGGCATGGGGGCTTCATAAGTGGTGAAATAGTGCTCTCCCTAACTTTTCTCCTCTCTCAATTTTTCTCTGTCCTTCCAGATAAAAAATAATAAATATATAAAAAGATGAGATTGTATCATTTGGAATAAGCGATGATTTATTATGCTATGAGGTGATTATGCTAAGTAAAATAAATAAAGTGGTGAGAACAACTACAAGATGGTGAAAAGTTTTTGCTCATTGTAGATAATTAATGACTAAAACCAATGAACTTGCAAAAACATAATAATAATCAAATTATCTCTTGGACTCTGAGAACTGTGGTGGTGGTGGTGCGAGGGAGACACAAACTTTGCTGGAACGTGTAGTAACTTACTTAAACCATGTGTGCCACCACACCAATGGACATCTAATTTTTTACAAGAGGTATGCAAGCTACTAAATGGTGAAAGGAGAGACTCTTTAACAAAAGATTTTGGGAAAATTGGGTTGAAACATACAGAAAAATAAAACTGAACCACTGAATTTTACCACACAAAAGTAAACTTCAAATAAATCAAGGACTTGGATGTTAGGTTGAACATATCTCAAATACTTAGAGAAAAATAATGGCAGAATTCTTTTCCATTTAAGTTTATAGGCATCTTTAATGATATAAGTTTAATTGCAAGGAAGACAGGAACAAAAATAAACCAATGGTACGACACATTGACAAGCTTCTGCACAGCAAAAGAAACCTGGGTGTTTGGTCACAAGCGTCCCTATGGGTCCCAGGGCAACTCAACATGTCTAGGGTGAAGTGCACAGGGAGACAAGCAGTCAGCCCTGTGGAAAGTCTCTGAGGGCAATTCATTTATTGAAAGATAAAGTAGATATATGTAGGCCATAATTTGGGGGGGGGAGGTTTATGGTATCCATTAACCCAAGAACAGAGCAAGATTATCCATAGTTACATTTTTACTGACAGACTGATTATAAGCTTTACAATGTACATTTTTCCAGAGGTAAACTGTAGGCACTTTAGAGCAGTAAGAGAGAGGGGGAAAGCTGAGAAATGTTTGCTGGAGTTTTAAAGTTAACCCAGTAATCTATGGCTTTTAATTAAAGAAGAAAAGGAGGGAGGTGGCATGTGTAGAAAGGCACCCATGTCCAAGGGTCCATCCATCATAAATTCCAGAGACTGGAGGAACCAGCCCTTCTCTCAACCTGAAGGGAGAGCTGGGGGTCAACCTGCTCTGTTCTCATGGCAACAATGGCCTGGACTATTCGGGATAGTGGGCCCAGTCTACAACAGAAGGGAAGACAGAGAACTGAGAGAACAATAGATACCTGCAGATCTGCTTCACTGCCTGTGAAGCAAACCCCTGCTGGTGGGAAGCCAGAGGCTTGAACTGGGATCTTTATGCGTCCTTGCTCTTCATGCCATTGTGCTTCACCTGCTGTGCTACTGCCCATCTCCCATTGGGAAGATTTGTAATAACTGTTTCAATTTCTTTGTCTGTGATTGGTGCGTTTGGGTTCTATAGTTCTTTCTGGTTCAGTTTTAGAAGGGTATATGTTTCTAGGAATTCTCCCATGTCTTCCAGATTCTCTAGCTTGGTGGCATATAGTTCTTTGTAAAAGTTTCATGTTTGTTTTTTTTTTGAATTTCTGTGGTATCTTTTGTAATATCCCCTCTATCATTTATAATTCTATTTATTTCAGTCTTGTCCTTTTATTTTTTTAATGAGTTTAGCTAAGGCTTTGTCAATTTTGTTTAATTTTTCAAAGAACCAACATTTGGCTTCGTTGAATATGGTTCTCTTATTTCCAATGTTGTTTATTTCACTCTAATTTTTGTGATTTCAGTCCTTCTGGATGCTTTTGGGTTCCTTGGTTCCTCTTATTCTAAGTCTTTAAGGCATGCAATAAGGTCATTTACTTAAGTTTTTTTTCTTGTTCTTTAATTTGTGGTTGAATGTATTAGTTTCCCTCTGAGTACTGCTTTAGCTGTGTCCCATATATTCTGATTGCTCATGTTATCATTTTCATCTGTTTCTAGAAACATTTGAATTTGTTGCTTCAGTGCCTCTTTGACCCACTGGTTATTAAGCAGTATGTTGTTGAGTTTCCAAGTTTTGTGATTTTTAGCAATTTTCTGTTTGTTGTTTAATGTTAGCTTTGGTCTGAGAAGATGCTTGAGATGATTTCAGTGTTCTTGAACGTTTTCATACTGTCTTTGTGACCTAACATGTGGTCTATCCTTGAGGATGTGCTGTGGATTTGAAAAGAATGTACATTCCAGTTTCATGGGGTAAAAAACTGAAAATTTCCAGGAGGTCAAGTCTATCCATCTCTTCAGTTAATTATCTTGTTTCTTTGTTGATTCTCTGCTTAGTTGATCTAAGTGTGAGAGTGGGGTGCTGAAGTCTCCTATTATTAGTGTATTACTATTGATGTATTTTTGTAGCTCTTTCAGTAATTTTTTGATGTATTTAAATGGGCTATCATTGAGTGCATAGTTGTTAATAATTACTGTCTTCTTGAATGATCCTCTGATCATTATGTAATGACCTTGCCTATCTTTTATTACTTTATTTGATTTAAAGTCTATTGTGTCAGTGATGAGAATGGCTCTTCCTGCCCTGTTTTGTGCTCCATTAGTCTGTAGGATAGTTTTCCATCCTTTCACTTTAAGTTTGTGTTTGTCTTGTTGGGTCAGGTGGGATTCTTGTAAGCAGCATATGGTTGGGTTGTGTGTTTTGACCCATCCTCCCACTCTGTACCTTTTAATGGATGAATTTAATCCATTAACATTTATTAATATTATGGACTGAATGTATTACAGTCCACTATTCAATAGTTTTTATTTGCTCTGATATATGGCAAGTATTATGGTGATGTTCTTGTTTATAGAAGGTCTTTTAGAACCTCTTTCAGGGCAGGCTTGGTGATAGTTGCCTCCTTTAACTGTTGCTTGCCTGAGAAGGTTTATATCTCTCCATCTAATCTGAATGAAAGTCTAGCTGGATATCCTTGATTGAAATCCTTTTTTGAGGGCTTGATAGATATCTTGCTATTTTCTTCTGACATTTAGAGTTTGACTGAAGTTTGCTGATAGTCTTATGGGTTTTCCCCTGTATGTGACTTTGTTTTTTTCTTGCAGCCTTTAGGATCCTTTCTTTATCCTTGCTTCTTTTCATGTAACTAAGATATGTCTTTGTGTCTTCAGGTCTGGCTTAATTGTGTTTGGGACTCTCTGAGCATCTTGGATCTTAAAGTCTTTTCTGTTGTGTAGGGCTATTAAGTTTTCTTCTATTATTTCTTCTAGGATATTTACATTCTCTTCCTCTCTTTCTTTCTCTGGTAGGCTAATTATGCAAGTGTTATTTCTTTTGAGATCATCCCATATGTCTCTGTTGTTGTTTTCAATGTCTCTCAATATCTTTCTTAGCTCTTTTACCTCCTTCTTAGTTTTCTCTAGCTCATCCTCTATCTGGTTAATTATGTTTTCTGCTTCTGTTAACCTGCTTTTCCTTCCCTCAGCTTCCTTCTTAAATTAAGTTACAGTATTAGCTTGTTCTGCTAATTGGCCTTTTGGGTCAGCTATTTCAGCTTTCAGTTCTTTAATTACATCTAGGTAACTGGCATTTTTCTTGAGGGTCTCACCTATTGCTTCCCTATCTCTAATAGCCCTTTCCTCAATAGTAGCCCTCATTTCTGTATCTAATAGTTCTATTATTGTTTGGATGGTTCTCTTGTCTATAATTGCTTCTGACTTATTTGGAGTTTCTTCTGGGGATCTGTCCTCATTCATTGTGCTAATTTATTTGATCTTGATTTGACCTTTTTTATTATTATTGGTGTGGTTTGTATTTTTCTGTACTGTTTCTCTTCAGTTGTTTTATGTGAGTATAGGCCACACTACAGTCTTTTCTCAGATGAAGTCACATACCTCAGAATGTGCAATATCAGCCGAAGCAAAGATTAATTCAGTTTAGCCAAAACTAGATAGTCAAGCAATACCTCTACCCTAAAAACAAAAACCAGTAATACAAAGGGAAAGAAAAATGAAAAGAAAAGAAACAAGGAAAAGTAAGAATAGACAAGTAAAAAAGTAAATTCTAGAGACAGTGGGAAGAAAGAGAAGAAAGACACACAGGGAGAGAGATAAAAGAAGAAAGAGTCTACTCTCAGTCAGACTTCTTCAAGATAATTCATGAACAAGTGCCAGTGAATAAAAAAAGGAAAAAACAAAGCAATGAAAGGAAAGAGACTTTTCAGAACAGCTTTAAGGAACGAAAAAGAGAAATAGAGAAAAGAGAGTGGGGGATAATTCCTCCCAGAATGTGTAGCACAACCAATCACCTATCAATCCAAGAAGCATCAATGATTAATTTTGCTCAAGCTGGAGGGGGAGGGAGATAAAAACACAAGAAATAATAATAATAGAATTAAATAAAAATCCCTAACAGTCAGTCTGCAGATTGAACTAGTACAGATTGGTTCCACGGAGCCTTGTCTCCTTCCTAAACCAAGTTAAAAATAAGCAATTATGAGAGGTAACTATCAGGCAAATCAAATGTTAGCAGAAAAACACAGGTACTTTACCCCATGCAAAACTGAGGTCCTGATTGGTCAAGTATTCTGTTACTTAGAGTTCCTGCTACCTTCAGTGTCTTTTGAAAGACACCTTTGAATGACACACCAGGCAAGACCAAGGCCTTGGTTGATTAGGTATTCTATTACTCAGATAGAAAACCAGCTCCCTTCAATGTCTTTTGAATGGCACACATTTAAAAAACAACCTGCTGATCCAGGAATCTTGCTAAAGAAATTCTCTCCACAGGAGTCTCACCAGGAGTATCTGGTGTAGGGGTTGGGAACTAGCAAAACAGAAAACTCCCAGCCAATCTCCCTTTCCCTTTGTCCTTTTTTGGCCTCTGTTTGCCAACCCAAATATAAGTTATATGACTCTTCTTTAGTTCTTATCTGCCCAACCAGTGCACCCCTATCCCACTACTGATCCAGAATTCCTATCCTCACCCAAACTTCCCAGTTGTGAATCAGCTTCCCTGAAGAGCTCAGTCCATGCATTATCTCTGAGTCTTCATCTTGGCTCCACCTCCTGTTGTGTTTTTTTTTAATGAAAAAAAATCCAAATCAAGAGATGTGAAATCGGATACCAGAGCAGCTATGCAAAAAGTCTTTCATGCCCAGGACTCTGAAGCCCCAGGTTCAATCCCCAGCACCACCATAAATCAGAGCTGAGCAGTGTTCTGGTAGAAATAAATAAATAGATTTGACTTCTGGAGGCAGAGATACAAGCAGCAGATTTCTTTCTCTCCTCTACTCTCCTCTCCTCTCTTCTCCTCTCCTGGATCAACTAGGAATACCAAAGGAAACCACCCGGGACCGAAACAAGACAGGACTAGAATGACCACAGGAACCCAATAAATCACCAGTGAGTACAAACACGTGTGGCTGGTGACAGAGAGGAGAGAGGAGCCTAAGGAGAGATTAAGTGACTGCTAACAGTTCAGCAGTTTATCAGTTGAGACACCACCTCCAGTCTTCTCCACCAACAAGGGGACAGCTGAAGGGAGGAGAGGACTCCCCAGAGACTCACCAAGTGCAACTCTGAGTCTCCATTGCTACTACCCTCAGAATCTGGAGCAGTGACAGGGAAGGACACCAGGGCACAGAAATCTAACCCGGAAACTCAGGAGAAGACCTATACCTCGGTGGCATAGCTGAGGGGCTGTGAAAGTCTCTTTGCATAACCACTGGATTATCTTTGCCACACCCTGCTTTATCTCTTGGTCAGGAGTCAGTGATTAAGCTGAAGCCTATTGATAGATTAAAAGCCCTCAGGCTCCCATACCCTACAGGGAAGAAAAAAGAAAAAAGAGGCTTTTACACCACTGAGCTCCAACTCAGGAATTGAAACAACTGTTAATTTCCACCACTGTAAACCCTTTAATTAACTTACTTAGACACAAGTCAATCCAGGCAATAGTGATCAATAATTTGAAAAGTACTGATAAAGGGAACTCATAACATAATATATAAAATGGTTAAAACAATAAGAAAAAATATTGGAGAATCGAACCAGGACAAGAGTCCAGCTAAAAGTCCTCCAGAGGGTGAAGCACAAAATAACGAGTTCAACATCCAAACATAAGCTAGGGAAATAATAACAGGAGTGAGTAAAGAAATTATAATCAGAAATGCAGGAACAACAAATGAGAATATGGAAGATAATACTAATTATCTCATGGTTATTAGAGAGCTGAAAGCTGAAATCACTGAACTAAGAATGCAACTAGTTGAACAAGCTAAAACAGTATCAGAACAGGGCAACAAAATAGATGAACTCCAGAAAATAGTAGAGGACAGAGAAAATAGAATCTATGAGGCTGAAGACAGAATTAGCAAGATTGAGGATGAATTAGAGATAACTAAAAAAGAAGTAGGAGATCTCAAAAAAAAGATTAAGAGATGCTGAAAACAACAACAGAGTCTTATGGGATGACTTCAAAAGAAACAATATACACATTATTGGCATACCAGAGGAAGAAAGAAAAGAAGAGGAAGAAAGCATTTTCCAGGCCATAATAGCTGAAAACTTCCCTAGTCTAAACAACACCAAAGACATAAAGATTCAAGAAGCCCAGAGGGTCCCAAACAGAATTAACCCAAACCTAAAGACACCAAGACATATCATACTTAGAATGGAAAGGAATAAGGATAAAGAAAGTATCCTGAAGGCTGCAAGAGAAAAACAAAGAGTCACCTACAAAGGAAAACCCATAAGATTAGCAGCAGACTTCTCCATACAAACGCTACAGACTAGAAGAGAATGGCAAGATATCTATCGAGTGCTCAATGAGAAAAGCTTTCAGCCAAAAATACTATATCCTGCTAGACTGTCATTCAGACTAGATGGAAGCATCAAAACCTTCTCAGACAAGCAACAGTTGAGGAATCAACCATCACCAAGCCTGCCCTGAAAGAAGTTCTGAAAGGTCTCCTATAAACAACCAGACCACCACAAATAGGACATGTATCAAAACACTCTAAAACTCTACAAGAATGGTATTAAAATATCTTCAATCTTTGATATCAATAAATGTCAATGGCCTGAATTCACCTATTAAAAGATACAGAGTAGGAAGATGGATCAGAAAACACAACCCAACTATATGCTGTCTACAAGAAACCCACCTAACTCAACAAGACAAACACAGACTTAAAGTGAAAGGATGGAAAACTATCATACAAGCCAATGGCCCACAAAAAAGGGGCAAAACAGATATTCTTATATCTGACATGATAGACTTTAAAATAGATATGATTAAAAAAGATAGGAATGGGCACTACTTAATGCTCAGAGGATCAGTCAATCAAGAGGACTTAACAATTATTAACATCTATGCACCCAATGAGAAGCCATCTAAATACATCAAACTTCTACTAAAAGAGTTACAGCAATATATTAACAATAACACAATCATAGTAGGGGACTTCAGCACCCCACACTCTCAACTTAACAGATCATCCAGGCAGAAAAATCAATAAAGACATAAGGGAGCTAAATGAAGAGATAGATAAACTAGAACTATTGGACATTTTCAGAGTCATTCATCCCAAGAAACTGGAACACACATTTTACTCAAATCCACATGGATCATTCTCAAGGATAGACCATATGTTAGGCCACAAATACAGCATCAGCCAATTCAAGAGCATTGAAATCATCCCAAGCATCTTCTCAGACCACACTGGAATTAAACTGACACTTAACAATCAACAAAAGATGAGTAACAGTCTCAAAATGTGGAAGCTCAACAGTACACTTCTTAACAACTTCTTGGTCAAAGAGGAAATCAAGGAGGAAATCAAAATGTTTCGAGAGTTCAATGAAAATGAAGACACAAGCTATCAAAATATTTGGGACACAGCTAAAGCAGTCCTAAGAGGGAAGTTCATAGCTATACAAGCACACACTACAAGAAAAAGCACAAATAAACAGCCTGATTGCACATCTTAAAGACCTAGAAGAAGAACAACAAAGGAACCCTAAAGCAATGAGAAGGTAAGAAATAACTAAAGTTAAGGCAGAAATAAATAACATAGAGAATAGGAAAACCATACAAAAGATCAACGAAAGTAAATGTTGGTTCTTCGAAAGAGTAAACAAAATCGACAAACCTTTAGCCAGACTCATAAAACAAAAAAGGGAGAAGACCCAAATAAATTGGATAGTAAATGAAAGAGGAGATATCACAACAGATACTGCAGAAATTCAACATATCATGCGAGGCTTCTATGAACAACTATATGCCATCAAGCTAGAGAACCTGGAAGAAATGAATGATTTCCTAGATACCTACCAACTTCCAAAACTAAGTCAAGAGGAAGTGGATAACATGAACAGGCCCATCACAGCTAATGAAATTGAAACAGTTATCAAAAATCTCCCTAAAAATAAAAGTCCTGGACAAGATGGTTTTACAAATGAATTCTACAAAACCTTCAAAGAGGAACTGATACCTCTACTTTTAAAAGTCTTCCAGAAGATTGAAGACACTGGAATACTCCCTGCCAGCTTCTATGAAGCCAACATCACCCTGATACCAAAAGCAGACAGGGACACAACCAATAAAGAAAACTACAGACCAATATCTCTGATGAACATAGATGCAAAAATATTGAACAAAATTCTAGCCAAGCAGATACAGCACTATATCAAAAAGACTGTTCATCATGACCAAGTGGGGTTTATCCCAGGCATGCAAGGTTGGTTTAATATACATAAATCAATCAATGTGATCCACCACATCAACAAAAGCAAGACCAAAAACCACATGGTCATATCAATAGATGCAGAGAAAGCTTTTGACAAAATACAACATCCCTTTATGATCAAAACACTACAAAAAATGGGAATAGATGGAAAATTCCTGAAGATTGTGGAGTCTATATATAGCAAACCTACAGCCAACATAATACTCAATGGTGGAAAATCTGGAAGCATTTCCACTCAGATCAGGTACTAGACAGGGATGCCCACTATCACCATTACTATTCAACATAGTGTTGGAAGTTCTTGCCATAGCAATCAGGCAGGAGCACGGAATTAAAGGGATACAGATTGGAAGAGAAGTCAAAGTGTCTTTATTTGCAGAAGACATGATAGTATACACAGAAAAACCTAAGGAATCCAGCAAGAAGCTTTTGGAAATCATCAGGCAATACAGTAAGGTGTCAGGCTATAAAATTAACATTCAAAAGTCAGTGGCATTCCTCTATGCAAACACTAAGTTAGAAGAAATTGAAATCCAGAAATCAGTTCCTTTTTCTATAGCAACAAAAACAATAAAACATCTAGGAGTAAACCTAGCCAAAGAAGTGAAAGACTTGTATACTGAGAATTATGAGTCACTACTCAAAGAAATTGAATAAGACACAAAGAAGTGGAAAGATATTCCATGTTCATGGGTTGGAAGAATTAACATCATCAAAATGAATATATTACCCAGAGCCATCTACAAATTTAATGCTATCCCCATCAAGTTCCCACCCACATTTTTTAGGAGAATAGAAAAAATGCTACAAATGTTTATCTGGAACCAGAAAAGACCTAGAATTGCCAAAACAAACTTGAGAAAAAAGAACAGAACCAGAGGCATCACACTCCCAGATCTCAAACTGTATTATAGGGCCATTGTCATCAAAACTGGTTGGTACTAGAACATGAATAGACACACTGACCAGTGGAATAGAATTGAGAGCCCAGAATGAGGCCCCACACCTATGGACATCTAATCTTTGACAAAGGGGCCCAGACTATTCAATGGGGAAAGCAGAGTCTCTTTAACAAATGGTGTTGGAAACAATGGGCTGAAACATGCAGAAGAATGAAACTGAATCACTGTATTTCACCAAATACAAAAGTAAATTCCAAGTAGATCAAGGACTTGGATGTTAGACCACAAACTATCAAATACTTAGAGGAAAATATTGGCAGAACTGTTTTCCGCATAAATTTTAAAGACATTTTCAATGAAACGAATCCAATCCAATGAAACAAAGAAGACTAAGCAAGTATAAACCTATGGGACTACATCAAATTAAAAAGCTTCTTCACAGCAAAAGAAACCACTACCCAAACCAAGAGACCCCTCACAGAATGGGAGATCTTTACATGCCATACATCAGATAAAAGTTTAATAACCAACATATATAAATAGCTTGCCAGACTCAACAACAAGACAACAAATAATCCCATCCAAAAATGGGGGGAGGACTTGGACAGAATATTGACCACAGAAGAGATCCAAAAGGCCAAGAAACACATGAAAAAATGCTCCAAGTCTCTGATTGTCAGAGAAATGCAAATCAAGACAACAATGAGATATCACTTCACTCCTGTGAGAATGTCATACATCAGAAAAGGTAACAGCAGCAAATGCTGGAGAGGGTGTGGGGTCAAAGGAACTCTCCTGCACTGCTGGTGGGAATGTCAATTGGTCCAACCTCTGTGGAGAACAGTCTGGAGAACTCTCACAAGGCTAGAAATGGACCTACCCTATGACCCTGCAATTCTCCTCCTGGGGATATATCCTAAGGAACCCAACACATCCATCCAAAAAGATCTGTGTACACATATGTTCATGGCAGCACAATTTGTAATAGCCAAAACCTGGAAGCAACCCAGGTGTCCAACAACAGATGAGTGGCTGAGCAAGTTGTGATATATATATACACAATGGAATACTACTCAGCTGTAAAAAAAAAAAAAGGTGACTTCACCGTTTTCAGCCGATCTTGAATGGACCTTGAAAAAAATCATGTTGAGTGAAATAAGTCAGAAACAGAAGGATGAATATGGGATGATCTCACTCTCAGGCAGAAGTTTAAAAACAAGATCAGAAAAGAAAACAGAAGTAGAACCTGAAATGTAATTGGCATATCGCACCAAAGTAAAAGACTCTGGGGTGGGTGGGTGGGGAGAATACAGGTCCATGAAGGATGATAAATGACATAGTGGGGGTTGTATTGTTAAATGGGAAACTGGGGAATGTTATGCATGTACAAACTACTGTATTTACTGTTGAATGTAAAGCATTAATTCCCCAATAAAGAAAAAAAAAGAGATGTGAAATCATGCATGTGCAAGACCCAGTCTACACATGCACAAAGTCCAGACAGAAAACTAGAGGAATCAGTTTGAAGAAGAGACAACTATGCTGGCAAAACAGAAGACAGAGATATAGTTGGTCTAATCTGAAAATAGGAGATGAATGTGAAGAGGAAACGAAGGAGAAGAAGGAAAAGAAGAAGAAAGAAATGGAAAAAGACCTATTTGTACCTTTTTTAGTATTTATTTATTTATCTTCCCTGTTGTTGCCCTTGTTTTTTTATTGTTGTCATAGTTATTATTGTTGTTGTTATTGTTGTCATTGCTTTTGAACAGGACAGAGAGAAATGGAGAGAGGAGGGGAAGACAGAGAGGGGGAGAGAAAGATAGACACCTGCAGACCTGCTTCACTGCTTGTGAAGGGACTCCCCTGCAGGTGGGGAGCTGGGAGCTCAAACCTGGATCCTTATGCTGGTCCTTGTGCTTTGTGCCATGTGTGCTTAACCCACTGCACAATTGCCTGACTCCCCTATTTGTACCTTAATTGTGAACATTTGGCCTTCATAATTATAAAATTCATATAATGAAACCAGATAAATAAACATCATATTTAAAGTAAAAAAATAAATAGGAGCCTGACATTTTCCCTCTCATCACATGCCCCTTCTTTGATTGTCCTATGCCTCATTAATGTCACATGTGAATACACATATGCATACTGATCATTCAATGGGTATTTGCTGAAAATCTAACCTGTATCAAATGTGACACAAACATGAATATGACAGAGTTCCTGACCTCCTGGGGAAGCAGCTAATCACATAGGTCACACTGTGTATAGTGCACTGTTACTGAAGGAAACACAACTAATATTGGTAATACATTGTTTTGCTGACCACAAGCAAAAGTAATTATGGGCTATGTATGTAATTTGCATATGCCAACAGGATAAGTATAGGATAGAAGTATAGCATAGAACATAAACTCTCGCTGGATTGTGGATATGAGAGACTAAGCAAGCATCTGGAAGAAGTCCCCCATTTTCTACAACCCCTCTGACTGTATCTGTTCCTATTTTGTTTTCTCCCAGGACCCACAGAGGACCTGAATACTGGTGAACTAATTTTAAGGACTTGTGGTTCCTGCCACATGTCTAGCTAACCTTGTCTCTCCTATTTTCTCTATCATTGTTTTATGTACCAAATAAACCTGTCACTTTTATAAACCCCAACAAAAGTGCCCTAGTAGTTTTTTTAATAAGTATTAAAAAAATAAGTATTAGGGTCAGTATAACTAGAGATACTTCACCAAAAATAAAACATATGTTATATCTTGAAGGAAAAAAAAGGATTTTACCAATTAAAAATTATATATTGTAATTTTTTTAAATCCCAGAAGAAATATCCTGTAGCAGCAAAATGTCTAGGCTTGTGATGGATCATCCGGCTGAGCACACACATTACCATAATCAAGGATCCAGGTACAAGCTTTTGGTCTCCACTTATAGGGTTAGGGGAGCTTCAGGAGCAGTAAAGCAGTGCTGCAGGCATATTTTTTTTCTATTTCTATCTCCATAATCCCATTCCCTCTAAATTTCTGTTCTATCCAGATTTAAAAAAATAGAGAGGAAAGAAGGAAGGAAGGAAGAACGAGAGGAAAGAAGGAAGGAAAGAAGGAAGAAAGGAAGGAGGGAAGGAAGGAAAGAAGGAAGGCACCGAGTTCCTGTACCAGTAGCAATGATAGAGAAGAAGAAAGCTACCTACTAGGCTGTAGAAGCAAAGTCTGTGAACTCCTACCCTGATGCTTATCCTGACCAATAACAAGAGTGATGACAAAACCTGCACTGCACTTTGTAAGACTCATCATAATGGAACAAGCAATATCAGTAATGCAGAATTTTTCAGGGGACTCCAAGGGGAAGAATTGTTTACCTCTTTGTTTAATTGTACAAGCAATGTAATTTTATTAAAGAAGTTCAGAACATGATAATTGGCCAATTGTGGAAGAGTTATTTGTTACTCTTGTCACCCCAGCACCCACATGATGGGTAGAAAAGGATAGAGGAAAATATAGAGAACTGTGGTTTCCCCCAAAGTATAAGGACTCTTACCAACTGCCCCCACCTACCTACTCCCCTTTTCTATTTACAGGTATCTATGATGAATACCATAGTCACGTGGTTAACAGTAAGGGCAAATGGGTTGAGGTTAATAAGTTGCCATTTATGAATAGACTGGCAAGGTCCCATCCCCCCTTGGTGTTTGCTTTCCCGGAACAGAAAATTGCTATCATTAGGCAAGTTAATAAATACTATGAAAGGCAGGCATGTGATATCTATCGTTTACCTGAAACAGAAGAGTTCGTAAATAGACAGAGATATTAATTGAGATGCTATAAACAAGATAATTTGCTTCACATACACTTACCTTTTAAAAACAATAGCTGTTTTACAGAAACCTTATGATATTCCAAGAAGTTTGCTCAAGAAAGATAGGTTATAATTTATAGATCAATAAGTAACAGTAAGAGTTTATATTAACTGCTAAAATAAAGAAATAAATTTTATGGTAAACAGCTGTGCAAAGAATTCTGCAAAAATAATGAACTGACACATGTTGTATCCAGGTGAAAAACATAAAAATAAACCTCTGTAGAGAGAAAGCAGAGATGCCATTCTCCTGCTCTTGAAGCTGTAGACATGTCTCTCACCTCATTCATGCCGACTGCCCTCCTCCTTCAGCGACCCTAGTAACCTGCCAAGTTTGTCCCCTGGCATCAGGGGTTCATTGTCAATCAAATTTGAAACAAGCTTTTGTAGAAGTATGTGACTATGTGAATCTGGGACTCACACAGGCAGGATCTGACAGTGCAAATAAATCCATGAGGCTAAGACTCATTGCTTGTTTCTTTGTATCAGTAACTCCAGAACTGATTATTATTGCTGGAGAAATGGGAGATGTTCAATAATTATGTTGAATAATGAGAAATCCAAAGTAAAGATATTCTCCAAGGGACAGTAAGAAACAAAAAAAAATTTCTTGAGGGGATGGAGGTGACTGACTCTTTATTCTTCTTATATCATCTCCATAGTGTCTTGGACAGCCTAACCAGTTAATAGGAAATCACTATTACTGTGCAATTTTGCTAGATGAACCTGAGCTTTGCATAAGACCAACCTACTCTGTCTGGACACCAGATGGCACTACAGAGTTAATATTAGGATTTTCTTGTTCCAATCCCCATTGACTGACAGCAGGGGGCACCCCAATACCACTTTAATAACAACCAAATACAGTATATACTCCATGCACATTCTTAATATTAAAATATCTTCTAAGCTTCATTTCTTAGGTTTATAGCAGGAACAACAGATTAAAAATAATGCTGAAATCCACTCAACTGATAAAAATAGGGGTATGTAGTTGCAGAAAGGATAAAAGTAAAAAAAAAACAAAAAACATCTGTTGTTGATATGGGATTCACTACTATGAACATACTCTGGCATTTTTTTTTTCCCATAATAGGGATATTATCACTAAGGAACCTGAAACATCCCTTTGATGATTTGTATCTAACTGATAATTGAGATATACAAATAATGTATAATATACAAAACCTTACTCAGGCACAATGTTAAACAATGTACTATTATGTAGTATTTGGATTCATGCTAAATCAGAATCTTAAAACAGTCTGACCCATTTTATTGTTTGTGGGTTTTTTTATGTATTTATTATTGGATAAAGATAAATTTAGATGAAAAGGGAAGGCAGAGAGGGAAAGAGACAAATACTTGCAGCACTGCTTCACCACTGATAAAGTTTTCCACCTGTAGGTAGGAACTAGGGGTTTGAACCTGGGTCCTTGAACACTATATTATGTGTCCTTGAACCACCAACTGGCTCCCTCCCCATTATCATTAAATTATTAAAAATAATAATAGGAAAGGAGTAGTCTAGGATGTGGTGTAATGGATAAAACACTGTACTTTCAAGCATGAGGTCTTGAGTTCAATTCCCAGTAGGACATATACCAGAGTGATGGCTGGTTCTTTCTCTCTCTGCTCCTATCTTTCTCATTAAAAAAATAAATATTATTTTATATTTATTTATGTATTCCCTTTTGATGCCCTTGTTGTTTTATTGTTGTAGTTATTATTGATGTCGTTTTTGCTGGACAGGACAGAGAGAAGTGGAGAGAGGAAAATATTTTTAAATAATAAATAGTAAATAAATCCTATTAACTTATAGTCTTATAAATCAAAATATCTCAGGTGAAAAATAGATTAAATGTGTCAACTTTTTAATGCATAGAGCTCAGTTACTTCAGCCAAAGCACATAAAGTTTGAAATTAGTAACCTGGTCTAATTTTTTTAATAAAGAAAATCTTTATTAAAAGTCTTTCAATTTAGTGTAATACACCAACTCCAGTTCAGGTTCTACTTATGATTTCTTTTCTGATCTTTGTTTTTAACTACTGGTGGAGAGTAAGATCACCCTATATTCATCCTTCTGTTTCTGACTTATTTTACTTAACATGATTTCTTCAAGCTCCATCCAAGCTGGGCTGAAAGTGCAGAAGTCATCATTTTTAATAACTGAGTAGTATTCCATTGTGTATATAGACCACAATTTGCTCAGCCACTCATCTGATGTTACACACCTCGGTTGCTTCCAGGTTATAGCTATTACAAATTTTGCTGCTATGAACATAAGTATGCACACATCTTTTTGGATGGCTGTGTTGGTTTCCTTAGCATATATCGCCAGGAGAGGAATTGTAGCATCACAGGGTAGGTCCATGATCCACTTGGAACTTACTTTTGTGTTTGGTGAAATATAGTGGTTCAATTTCATTCTTCTGCATCTTTCAACCCATTTTTTCCAACACCATTTGTTGAAATCTTCTGCATCTTTCAACCCATTTTTTCCAACACCATTTGTTGAAGAGATTCTGCTTTCCCTGTTTGATAGTCTGGGCACCTTTATCAAAAATTAGATGTCCATAGGCATAGGGGCTTACTTCTGAGGTCTCAATTCTGTTCCACTGGTCAGTGTGTCTATTCATGTGCCAGTACCAAGCAGTTTTGATAACAATGGCCCTATAATACAATTTGAGATCTGGGAGTGTGATGCCTCCAGTTCTGCTTTCTTCTCAAGATTGTTTTGGCAATTCTAGGTCTTTTCTGGTTCCAGAGAAACATTTGTAGAATTTGATCTATTCTCCTACAAAATGTGGGTGGGATCTTGATGGGGTTAGCATTAAATTTGTATATGCTCTGGGTAGTATATTCATTTTAATGATGTTAATTCTGTCAACCCATGAACATGGAATATCTTTCCACTTCTTTGTGTCTTTTTCAATTTCTTTGAGTAGTGACTCATAATTTTCAGTATACAAGTCTTTCACTTCCTTGGTTAGATTTACTCCTAGATATTTTATTGTTTTTGTTGCTATAGTAAAAGGAATTGATTTCTGGATTTCAACTTCTTCTGACTTAGTGTTTGCATAGATGAATGCCACTGAATTTTGAATGTTAATTGTGTAGCCTGACACCTTACTGTATTGCCTGATAATTTCTAAAAGGTTCTTGCTAGATTCCTTAGGTTTTTCTATGTATACTATCATGTCGTCTGCAAATAGGGAGAGTCTGACTTCTCTTCCAGTCTGTATGCCTTTAATTCCTTGCTCCTGCCTGATTGCTATGGAAGAACTTCCAACATTATGTTGAATAGTAATGGTGCCAGAGGACAGCCCTGTCTGGTACCTGATCTGATGGGAAATGCTTCCAGTTTTTCACCATTGAATATGATGTTAACTGTCGGTTTGCTATATATGGACTCTACTATCTTCAGGAATTTTCCATCTATTTCCATTTTTTGTAGTGTTTTGATCATAAAGGGATGTTGGATTTTGTCACAGGCATTCTATGCATCTATTTATATGATCATGTGGTTTTTGGACTTGCTTTTTTTGATATGGTGAATCATGTTGATTTATTTATGTATATTAAACCAACCTTGCATCCCTGGAATAAAACCCACTTGGTGATGGTGATCATTTTTAAAAATATAGTGCTGTATCTGGTTGGCTAGAATTTTTTTCAATATTTTCGCATCTATGTTCATCAGAGATATTGGTCTGTAGTTTTCTTTTTTGGTTGTGTCCTTTCTGCTTTTGTTATCAGCGTTAAGTTGGCTTCATAGAAGCTGGAAGGGAGCATTCCAGTGTCTTCAATCCTATGGAAGACTTTTCAAAGGAGATGTATTAACTGTTCCTTGAAGGTTCTGTAGAACTGTAGAGCTCATTTGTAAAATCATCTGGTCCAGGACTTGTATTCTTGGGAAGGTTTTTGATAACTGTTTCAATTTCATTGGCTGTTGTGGGTGTGTAAAGAACAAACACCTCATCACAGACCCCTGCAAGTGTCAACCCGGCTTTGACCTAGCACGTTATGATTGAGCCCTCCTCAATTGCTATCGAACAGGCCATGGCTGATGACCCGCTATGTTCCATCACTAGGGAGCCAGAGACAACCCAAACTGCCCCTGCGGCTACAGACAGACTATGACCCACATAGTCAATGACTGCCACCTCTCCAGATTCAAAGGAGGTCTCGAAACTTTACATCAGGTTCAAACTGACGCTGTTGACTGGCTACAGAAGAAGGGCAAACACTAGAAGAAGAAGAATTTAAAATCCAAATTATTTGGGTCTTCTCCCTTTGTTGTTTTCTGAGTCTAGCTAACGGTTTGTCAATTTTGTTCACACCTTTAAAGAAACAACATTTACTTTCATTGATCTTTTGTATGGTTTCCTTATTTTCAACGATATTTATTTCTGTCCTAACTTTAGTGATTTTTGTCCTTCTGGTTGCTTTAGGGTTCCTTTTTTCTTCTTCATCTAGGTCTTTAAGGTGTGCAATCAGGCTGTTTATTTGTGCTTTTTCTTGTTTCCTAATGTGTGCTTGTATGACTATGAACTTCCTTCTCAGAACTGTCTTAGCTGTGTCCAAATTTTTTGATGACTTGTGTCTTCATTTTCATTGAACTCTCAAAACCTGTTAATTTCTTCTTTTATTTCCACTTTGAGCCAGTAGTTGTTAAGTAGTGTTCTATTGAGCTTCCACATTTTGGGACGATTACTAATCTTTTGTTGATTGTTAAGTGTTAGTTTAATTCCACTGTGGTCTGAGAAGATGCTGGGATGATTTCAATGCTCTTGAATTTGCTAATGCTGTGTTTGTAGCTTGACTTATGGTCTTTCCTTTAGAATGATCCATGTGGACTTCAGTAAAATGTGTATTCAAGTTTCTTGGGATGGATGACTCTGAAAATGTCCGATAGTTCTAGTTTATCTATATCCTCATTTACCCCCCTCATTTCTTTATTGATTTTCTGCCTGGATGATCTCTCATGTTGAGAGTGGGGTGTTGATGTACCCTACTATGACAATGTTGCTGTTAATATATTGCTATAGCTCTTCCAGTATGTGTTTGATGTATTTAGATGGCTTCTCATTGGGTGCATAGATGTTCATAATTGTTAAGTCCTCTTAAGTAATGTCCATCCCTATCTTTTAAAATTTTATTTATTTTAAAGTTTATCATGTCAGATATGAGAATATCTGTTCCTACCCTTTTTGTGGGCCGTTGGCTTGTATGATAGTTTTCCATCATTTCACTTTGAGTTTGTGTTTCTCTTGTTCAGTTAGGTGGTTTTCCTGTAGAAAGCAAATTGTTGGGTTGTGTTTTATGACCCATCTTTCTTCCCTGGCTTTTACTAGGTGAACTCAAGCCATTGACATTTATTGCTATCATAGATTGAAGATATTTTAAAGCCATTCTTGTAGTTTTTAGAGTATGCTAATACATGGCATTTTTGTGGTAGTCTGTTTATAGGAGATCTTTCAGAACATCTTTCAGAGCAGGCTTGGTGATAGTTGATTCTTTCAACTGTTGCTTGTCTCAGAAGGTTTTTATGCCTCCATTTAGTCTGAATGACAGTCTAGCAAGACACAGTATTCTTGGTTGAAAGCCTTTCTCATTGAGCACTCAATAGATAACTTAACATTCTCTTCTGGCCTGTAATGTTTGTGTGGAGAAGTCTGCTGCTAATCTTATGGGTTTCCTCTGTAGGTGAATCTTTGTTTTTCTCCTGCAGCATTCAGGATCCTTTCTTTTTCATTATTCCTTTCCATTCTAAATATGATGTGCCTTGGTGTCTTTAAGTCTGGGTTAATTACATATGGGATCCTCTGGGCTTCTTGAACTTTCATGTTGTCTAAACTAGAGAAGTTCTCAGCTATTATATCCTGAAGAATGCTTTCTTCCCCTCCCTCTCTTTCATCCTATGGCAATCCAATAATGTGTATATTATTTCTTTTGAAGTCATTTCATGTGTCTTTGTTGTTGGTTTCAGTATCTCTTCATCTCTTTTTGAGATCTCTTACTTCTTTTTTAGTTGTCTCTAATTTGTCCTTGAACTTACTAATTCTGTCTTCAGCCTTATTTATTCTATTTTCTCTCCCCTCTACTGTTTTCTGGAGTTCATCTATTTTGTTACCGTTCTGATACTGTTTTAGCTTGTTCAGATAGTTGTGTTATTAGCTCAGCTATTTCAGCTTTCAGCTCTCTAGTAATCTTAAGATAATTAGTGTTATCTTCCAGAGTCTCATTTGTTGTTTCTGCATTTCTGATGACAATTCTTTCTAATTCTTTATTCACTCCTGTGTTATTTCCTTAACTATTGTTTGGATGTTGACCCTGCTATTTTGTGGTTCAATCTTTGGGGGGCTTTTAGCTGGACTTTTGTCCTAGTTCATTTCTCCAATATTTCTTCTTGTTGCTTTAACATTCTACGTAGTATGTTATGAGGTCCCTTTTAGTACTTTTCAAATTATTCATCACTCTTGCCTGGATTTATTTGTTTCTAGGTAAGGTACTTAAAGAATTCATAGTTTTGGGAATTGACAGCTGTTTCAATATTATTTCAATCCCCGAGTTGGAGCACAATGGTTGTTAAAAGCCTCTTTTGTTCTTTTTCTTCTCTGTAGGCTATGGGATCCTCAGTGCTTTTAAACTATAAGTAGGCTTCTTAGCTTAATCACTGACTACTGATGAAGAGATAAAGCAGGATGGGAAAGAGATAGCACAATGGTTATGTAAAGTGGCTCTCACACCCCAAGGATCCAAAGCTTTGGGCTCAATTCAGCTTATCTGTCAAGCTAGACTCTTTGAGTTTATAAACAAGTCCTGTTTATAGTCTGTAGGTTCTGAGGCAATTATTCACCATGTTCTCATCAATAGAACAATATGTAAAGGCTCCACTGTACAGCCCCATTGCTAGGCAACCAAGGTGTAGCTCTTCTCCTGAGTTTCCTGGTCAGTTCTCTGTTTCCAGATGTCAGCACTGGGCCTCCCCTGTTGCTCCATCCTCTGAGAGTAGTAGCAATGGAGACTCAGAGTTTCACTTGGTGAGTCTTAGAGGAGTCCTCTCCTCCCTTCAGCAGTCTTTTTGTTGGTAAAGCAGAGTGGAGTTGGTGCCTCAACTGGTAATCTGCTGGACTGTTACCAGCTGCTCAATCTCTCCTTAGGCTCCTTCTTGTCCATGAGCCACACATGTTTGCACTAACTGGTGGTTTGGTGGGTTCCTGAAGTTGTTCTAGTCCTGCCTCATTGAGGTCCCAGGTGGTCTCCTTTGGTAGTCCTAGTTGACCCATGAGAGGAGAGGAGAGAAATACAGCTGCTGCTGTTTTGTAGCCCTGCCTGATTTAATTTTTAACACTGGGATTAAATTGTTAATGCATTTCTAATAAAGACTTTTTTTGAAATATTAATCACCTATAATCATAGACCAGAAGCAACTGGTCTTGTCAGTATATAAGATACAGTTATTTGTAAATAGAATTAAATGACATAAATCATGGTAAGATCTTGTATGATACAGTAAATACTAACCATGGTATTTTCAAAGTAAATCAAATTTCTAAATAACTTAGCTATAATAATAACTATTTTTGCCTTCTTAAACTGTAAGACAGCAAGGAAACTTCATCATTCTCTATTATACCCATATTTCCCCTAGTTCTGGAACTTCTGGGGCTTGGCTCCTTTTCCTTCATGCTTCTCTTAATCCATAATATTTGATACTACATCTGCTGATATCAGTCAAATCAGTGCAACCAGTGACACCTCAACATATTTCACTTCAGACTATGTCCAAAGACATAAGGCATGGGATGTCAACCCTCAGCTCCAGTACTCTGGTGAGACCTTTCTTAGCTAATAAGACTCCTTACATCACATTTCAGGTGGTGTATTTTCTAACAAACCTAAAGTACCAAGCTATAGACCAAGACCCATGAAATAAGAAACATGTGCACATGTATCCATAAGGTGGAGGGAAATATATACCTTAAAGTAAAAGTGCACAATAATTTTCAGAGACTCAATAAGTGCAGCAAGCAAATGGAAAGACCTAGAAAAAAAATACACCATAAAGTAATTAATCAAATATTTTCTATTTTATATCTAGATTCTGATAACCTCCTCCCCTACTTCCTATTTCAGTTCCCTCAATTACTTTTAAGTCCAACCGGGTCACATAAGGTAAGGATTACAAAAGTTGGATAAGGGAAAGACACCAGCACACATTAATGATGGCTCTTTTGGTCACTACCAGTCCACCCCATCATCCAGGGGTAAATTGTAAATATAGGCTTTAAACAATGTCTAAACAAGAGTCAACCCCAGTAAATGTTATCAAAATAAAATATTGAATGAGTAGGGTCATCAAATCTCAGAATCCATGTGGATATAAGCTGGAGGTGACCTAGGCAAGCAAATTTCAACGAAATTTGAAGTAGCAGCAGCTGAGTTTTATGCTCCATGATCAACTAGGAACAACAAAGAGGATCACATGAAAATATAATAAGACATGACTATAATTACATCAGGAACCCTCCAAGCCAGGGGTAAAAGCAAACATGTGTGGCTCATGTAATGAAAGATTATTAAGGATGGATTCCTAGGACTAAAAGCTTTAGATACTCTGGAGTCACTGGTACCAGTCATGTAGTTGCCAGTTGATGCACAACCTCCAATCTGAGTTTTATCAACAAAAAGATTGCTGAAGGGAGAACATCACCTAAACCTCACCAATTTATAATTAGGGTCTCATTGTTGTTGCCACTCAAGGGCTGGAACAGCAGCAGGGAAGCCCAATACAGACATCAGGGGGCAGATAAATGGTGGGATGACTCAGGAGAAAATCTACACTCTAGTTGGTCTGGATATATGGCTGTGTAATAGGAACATTTTCACATTATTCTGATAAATTAGGAAAAAGTGTGAACACTTCTCTAAGAAACAAGTATTTATTCAGAAGCACAGAGCCACAGAAAACTGGTTGGCTCAGCTCTGCATGGAAGTGGATTGGGCCCTCGGGTGTGTGGGAGTATCTTTGCATAAACACTGTTATCTATTCCCCACACTATATTATCTCCTGATTACGACTGAGAGATTAAGCTAAAAAAATCTACTTATACTTAAAAAACACATCAGGCTTCTATAGCCTGAAGGGGAGATATATAATACAAGAAGGTTTAATTGAGATGAGATTGAAACAATTGTTAATGTTTCACAACTGTGAACTCTTCAGTGCCTTACTTACACACAAGTCAATGCAAGCGTGATTGGTGGATTGAAAAGTAGTGAGAGAGGGACCTCATAACACACAAAATTGATGATTAAGTCCAGAAGAAACTGTGCAGCTAAAAAACAAAATCTCAGCTAAAAGCCCCTAAAAGGTAAAAATGAAGACAACATCCAAACATTAATTGATGCAATAGTTACAGGAGTGAAGAAAGCTTTTCAAAGTAATATCATCAGATGGGGAAATAACCAATGAGAATCTGAAAGAGAACACTATATTATCTTGAAGTAATCAGACAACTGAAATATGGTGGTGGAAACTGTGTGAAGACGTACCCCTCTTACCCTATGGTTATTGTCAGTGTTTCTTTTTTATAAGTAAATTTTTTAAAGGCTTCTACAAAACCTTCAAGGGAGAGTTAATCCTCTACTTTTAAAACTGTCTAAATGACTGAATAAATAACAATATTCTGGTCCAGTTCCTATGAAGCCAACTTCATTCCAATAACAAATCAAACAGCATCACAACAAAAAAGAAAACTACGGACCAATATCTCTGATGAACATAGATGGTAAATTATTGAATAAAATTCTAGCCAACTGGATAGAGCAGTTTATTAAAAATATTTTTCATCTTGACCAAGTGGGGTGTATCTTCAGGATGCAAGGTTGGTTTAATATACATAAATAAATCAACATGATACACCACATCAATAAAAGTAAAACCATAACTAAAAACAACATAATTCCATCAATAGATACATAGAAAGCCTTTGAAAAGATCCATAATCCCCTGATGATCAAAAACACTTTAAATGTTGGAATAAATAGAAAATTCCTTAAGACAGTGAAGTCCACATATAGCACAACTAAAGCCAACATCATACTCAATGGTGAAAAACTGGAAGCATTACCCATCAGATCAGGTACTAGAGAGGACTGCCCTCTAGAACCATTACTATTCAACATAATATTGTAAGTTCTTGCCATAGCAATCAGGCAGGAAGAAGGAATTAAAGGGATACAGAGTGGAAGAGAAGTCAAACTCTCCCTATTTGCAGATGGCAAGATAGTATAAATTAAAAACCCTAAAGAATACAGCAAGAAGCTTTTGGAAATCAACAGATAATACAGTAAGGTGACAGGCTGCAGATATAACATTCAAGCCAGTGGCACTCCTCTATGCAAACACTAAGTTAGAAGTAGGAGAAATATGGGAAATTGCTCAAGATAGTGGAATCTATATATAGCAAACCTACAGTCAACATCATACTCAATGGACAGAAGCTGAAAGCATTCCCCCTCAGATCGGGGACTAGACAGGGCTGTCCACTGTCACCATTACTCTTCAACATAGTATTGGAAGTTCTTGCCATAGCAATCAGGCAAGAGAAATAAATCAAAGGAATACAGATTGGAAGGGAAAAAGTCAAGCTCTCACTATTTGCAGATGATATGATAGTATACACAGAAAAACCTAAAGAATCCAGCAGAAAATTACTGGAAGTTATTAGGCAATATAGCAAGGTATCAGGCTACAAAATCAATGTACAAAACTCAGTGGCATTTCTTCATGCAAACACTAAATCTGAAGAAGACATCCAGAAATCACTCCCATTTACTGTCTCAGCAAAATCAATTAAATACCTAGGAATAAAGTTGACCAAAGAAGTGAAAGACTTGTATGCTGAAAACTATGAGTCAAGGAAATAGAAACTGATACCAAGAAATGGAAAGATATCCCATGCTCATGGATTGGAAGAATAAATATCATCAAAATGAATATTCTCCCCAGAGCCATATACAAATTTAATGCAATACCCATCAAAGTTCCACCAAGCTTCTTTAAGAGAAAAGAACAAACACTACAATCATTTATCTGGAACCTGAAAAAACCTAGAATTGCCAAAACCATCTTGAGGAAAAGAAACATAAATGGAGGCATCACACTCCCAGACCTTAAACTATATTATAAAGCCATCATCATCATCAAAACAGCATGATACTGAAACAAAAATGGGCAATCAGACCAGTGGAAGAGAATTGAAAGCCCAGAAATAAATCCCCACACCTATGGACATCTAATTTTTTATAAAGGGGGCCCAAAGGATTAAATGGAAGAAGGAGGCTCTCTTCAATAAATGGTGCTGGGAAAACTGGGTTGAAGCATGCAGAAGAATGAAAGTGAACCACTTTATCTCACCAGAAACAAAAATCAACTACAAATGGATCAAAGACCCAGATGTCAGACCAGAAACAATCAAATACTTAAAGGAAAACATTGGTAAAACACTTTCCCACCTACACCTCAAGGACATCTTTGATGAATCAAACCCAATTGCAAGGAAGATTAAAGCAGAAACAAACCAATGGGACTACATCAAATTGAAAAGTTTCTGCACATCCAAAGAAACTATAACACAAACAAAGAGACCCTTCACAGAATGGGAGAAGATGTTCACATGCCAAACATCAGACAAGAGACTAATCACCAAAATATATAAAGAGCTCAGCAAACTTAGCACCAAAAAAGCAAATGACCCCATCCAAAAATGGGCAGAGGATATGAACAAAACATTCACCTCAGAGGAGATCCAAAAGGCTAACAAACCTATGAAAAACTGCTCTAGGTCACTGATTGTCAGAGAAATGCAAATTAAGACAACACTCAGATACCACCACACTCCTTTAAGAATGGCAGACATCAAAAAGGACAGCAGGAACAAATGTTGGATTGACTGTGGGGACAGAGGAACACTTTTACATTGCTGGTGGGAATGTAAATTGGTACAGCCTCTGTGGAGAGCAGTCTGGAAAACTCTCAGAAGGCTAGACATGGACCTTCCATATGATCCAGTAATCCTTCTCCTGGGGTCATAGCCCAAGGACTCCATAACACCCAACCAAAAAGAGGTCTGTATTCCTATGTTCATAGCAGCACAATTCATAATAGCTAAAACCTGGAAGCAACCCAGGTGCCCAACAACAGATGAGTGGCTGAGAAAGCTATGGTACATATACACAATAGAATACTATGCAGCTATCAAGAACAATGAACCCACCTTCTCTGACCCATCTTGGACAGAGCTAGAAGGAATTATGTTAAGTGAGCTAAGTCAGAAAGATAAAGATGAATATGGGATGATCCCACTCATCAACAGAAGTTGACTAAGGAGATCTGAAAGGGAATCTAAAAGCAGGACCTGACCAAATTGTAAGTAGGGCACCAAAGTAAAAACCCTGTGGTGAGGGGTAGACATGCAGCTTCCTGGGCCAGTGGGGGGTGGGAGTGGGTGGGAGGTATGGGTCACAGTCTTTTGGTGGTGGGAATGGTGTTTATGTACACTCCTAGCAAAATGTAGACATATAAATCAGTACTTAATTAATATGAGAGGGGGAAAATCAATTGTATGTCTCAAAGTTTTTCAAAACACAAACTGAATCTTTTTTAATCTATAGGCTGTGTATTTGATATGCGGACTCTCTCAAAAGCCTAGACCAAGTAGATCAGAAGCATCCAATAGCACAGCTATATAAAAGATACTGGGTACTGTACAGCAAACCCTAACAAAAGGACTTTTCAAAGTTAACCCAATTACCAAGTAATGTGATGATAACATTAACTATCAATTGTCTTTTTGAACCCTAAGACAGTAAGAACCTCACATCTCCACTATAGAGCCCCTACTTCCCCCAGTCCTGGAACCCTTGGATAGGGCCCACTTTCCCATATGCCTCTCCCAATCCATATGAAATAATATTGCATCCACCGATCACAACCTAACCAACGCAATGATTGCCACCTCAGCATGCTTCACTTCAGACTGTGTCCAGAGACTTCACGTGTGGAATGACAACCCTTCAGCTTCATTACTCGGGTGAGACCTTTCCTTTCATAGTATACTCTAATTTCATCTCAGGTGGTTCACTTTCTAACAAAGTCCCATAACCTAGATATACACCAGTTTCTGTGAGAGAGAGATTATATTCACATGTATCCATAAACTACTGCAAAATATATACCTGAAAGCAGAAGTACACTAGAGTTTGCAGTGAGTACCTCCCTAACACTTCCTCTCCACTATTCCAAGCTTTGGGTCCATGATTGCTCAACAATTTGTTTGGCTTTGTATGTTAACTCTCTTTTCAGTCACCAGGTTCCAGATGCCACCAGGATGCTGGCCAGGCTTCCCTTGTTTGAAGACCCCACCAATGTGTCCTGGAGCTCAGCTTTCCCAGAGACACACGCTACTAGGGAAAGAGAGAGGGAGACTGGGAGTATGGACCAACCAGTCAATGCCCATGTTCAGCCGGGAAGCAATTACAGAAGCCAGACCTTCTACCTTCTGCAACCCACAATGACCCTGGGTCCATGCTCCCAGAGGGATAGAGAATGGGCAAGCTATCAGGGTAGGGGGTGGGATATGGAGATTGGGTGGTGGGAATTGTGTGGAGTTGTACCCCTCCTACCCTATGGTTTTGTTAATTAATCCTTTCTTAAATAAAAAAAAAGTAGAAGAATTGCAGAAATCAATTTCTTTTACTATAGCAACAAAAACAATAAAATATCAATAAAAACAATAAAATATCAATAAAAAACAATAAACTAGGAGTAAACCTAACAAAAGAAGTAAAAGACTTGTATACTGAAAATTATGAGTCACTGCTCAAGGAAATAGAAAAGGACACAAAGAAGTGGAAAGATATTCCATGTTCATGGGTTGACAGAATTAACATCATTAAAATTAATATACTACCCAGAGCATATACAGATTTAATGCTATCCCCATCAAGATCCCACCCACATTTTTAGGAGAATAGAACAAATGCTACAAATGTTTCTTTGGAACCATAAATGTCCTAGAATTGTCAAAACAATCTTGAGAAGAAAGAACAGAACTAGAGGCATCACACTCACAGATCTCAAATTATATTATACGGAAATTATATATTTTTATTTTTTTTTTGCCTCCAGGGTTCTTGCTGAGTCTCAGTACATGAACCATGAATCCACTGCTCCTGGAGGCTATTTTTCCTCCTTTTGTTGCCCTTGTTATTGTAGCATTGTTGTGGTTATTATTATTGTTGTTCATGTCATTTTTTGTTCGATGGGATAGAGAGAAATCAAAAGAGGAGGGGAAGACAGATAGGGGGAGAGAAAGATAGACACCAGCAGACCTGCTTCGCTGCCTGTGAAGACTCCCCTGCAAGTGGGAAGCCAGGGGTTCAAACTGGGTTCCTCTGCACAACCGCCCAACTGCCTATAGGGACATTTTAATCAAAACTGGTTGGTACTGGAACATGAATAGATACACTGACCAGTGGAACAGAATTGAGAGCTCAGAAGTAAGCCCCTATGCCTATGGACATCTAATTTTTGATAAAGGTGCCCAGACTATCAAATAGGGAAAGCAGAATCTCTTCAACAAATGGTGTTGGAAAAAATGGGTTGAAAGATGCAGAAGAATGAAATTGAACCACTATATTTCACCAAACACAAAAGTAAGTTCCAAGTGGATCAAGGACTTTGATGTTAGACCGGAAATTATCAGATATTTAGAGGAAAATATTGGCAGAACTCTTTTCCGAATAAATTTTAAAGACATCTTCAATGAAATGAATCCAGTTACAAAGAAGATTTAGGCAAGTATAAACCTATGGGAATACAACAAATTAAAAAAACTTCTGCACAGCAAAAGTAACCAATACCCAAACAGGAGACCCCTCACAGAATGGGAGAAGATCTTTACACGCCATATATTAGACAAGAGGCTAATCAAAGTATGTAAAGTGCTTGCCAAACTCAAAAAAAAAAAAAAAGAAAACAAATAACCCCATCCAATAATGGGGAGAGGACAAGGACAGAATACTCACCACAGAAGAGATCCAAAAGGCCAAGAAACACATGAAAAAAAATGCTCCAATTCTTTGTCAGAAAAATGCAAATAAAGATGTCAATGAGATACCGCTTGACTCCTGTGAGAATGGTATACATCAGAAAAGGTAGCAGCAACAAATGCTGGAGAAGTTATGGGGTCAAAGGAACCTTCCTGTACTGCTGTTGGGAGTGTAAATTGGTCCAACCTCTGTAGAGAGCAGTCTGAAGAACACTCAGAAGGCTAGAAATGGACCTACCCTATGATGCTACAATTCCTTTCCTGGGGATATATGCTAAGGAACCCAACACAGCCATCCAAAAAGATGTGTGCATACCTATGTTCACAGCAGCACAATTTGTAATAGCCATAACCTGGAAGGAAGCAACCGAGGTGTGTAATATCAGATGAGTAGCTGAGCAAGTCGTGGTATATATATATACAATGGAATACTATTCAGCTATTAAAAATGTCAAAGGACATAAAATATCATGATGGTGTGTATCATACAGTAAGTCCTAACAAAGATATTTTTCAAAGGTAACCCACTTGCCAAACAATGTGATTATAGCAATAACTATCAATTGTCTTCTTAGACCCTAGATAGCAGGAACCTCCCGCTTCCTCTATAGAGCCTATATTTTCCCCAATCCTGGAACCTCTGGGTTGGGGCTCACTTACCTGCATGCTTCTCTCAACTAATACCAAATGATATTGCATCTGCCAATCCTAACCTAATCAATTCAAGGAGTACTATCTCAGCATGCTTCACTTCAGAATGTGTCCAGAGACATCAGGTATGGAATGACAACCCTTCACCCTCATCACTCAGGTGAGACCTTTCCTTTCATGGAATTCCATTCCAGGAGGTTCATTTTGAAGTCCCAAAACCTATATGTAGACCAGATCCTGTAAGATAGAGTATATGTTCATATGTAACAACAAATTAGGGCCAAATATATACCAGAAAGCAAAAATACACATAGTCTGTAGTGAGTCAGTATCACGCTCATAATGAAGTAGTATCTGCTTAGACTTAGATACCCTCCTCACCTACTTCCTATTATAATTCTCTCCCTCACTCCAAAGCTAACCTTATCAAAGCAAGGACTGCAAAAGCTGAATAAAAGCAAGAGACTGGCATACTTGAATGATGACTCATTAGTCACTCTGAGGCCATAGCATCAGCTGGGGCCCTAATCGGGGAGTACTGAGATTCCCAAACAGACTTGATGGGCCTTGAACTAGAATAAATCCCTCTTTCCTTTGGTACTGGTCATTTCTATAAGTAACAACAAAATAGACCTCTTTGTGGGCCCGCATAGAACCTTGCCCTCAACTTGGATCAACAATGGTAAATGTTCTATCCTTCGAAGGGAGGATGGACAACACACTGTATTGCTACACCTGAGGAAGATGGGTAAATATTGGGGCAGCATGGAATGTTCCTACTCATGACCACAGAATGTGAGCTCAGATCTAGAGGGATGCAGAGGTCACACAAGCTCCTAAGGTAATTATGGGCCCCAGATCACATCAAATCAATGGGCTTTACAGTCAACAATATTTATACTCCTTTCCCATATTTGGGAGCTACTCTCTTCCCTGATCCAGCTTTCTGGTCCTTTCTCCAGTCATGACATCTTATCCCCATCTTATAACATGACATATTATCTTATCTTATAACTTGGATCTACTGGCATATAAGATTTCAGGCTCAGGGGCAAAGAGTAAAAGGAGAGAAAAAAATTAGTATAGCCACAGACTCTGGAATTTAACTAAAATATGCCTACTAGCTATTTACAAAATGAAGGACTCCCCCAAATCTTCCTCTGCACTATGCCAGCCCTTAGGTCCATGATTGGTCAACAATTTGTTTGGCTGTGTATGTTAACTCTCTTGTCAACCACCAGGTTCTAGATGCTAGCATAATGCCGACCACACTTTCCTGGAGAGACAACCCCATCAATGTGTCCTGGAGCTCTGCTTCCCCAGAGCCTTTCCCCACTAGAGAAAGAGAGAGATAGGCTGGGAGTATGAATAGACCTGTCAATGCCCATGTTCAGTGGGAAGCAATTACAGAAGCCAGACTTTCAACCTCTGCACCCCATAATTACACTAATTGGTCCATAACATATACATATACATAATTACATTAATTGGTCCATACTCCCAGACGGTTAAAGAATAAGAAAGCTATCAGGGGAGGGGATGGGATATGGAGTTCTGGTGGTGGGAATTGTGCAGCGTTCTACCCCTCTTATCCTATGATTTTGTCAATGTTTCCTTTTTTTTTCTTTTTTAAGAAAGGATTTTCTCTCCCCCTCTCTGTCTTCCCCTCCTCTCTCCATTTCTCTCTGTTCTATCCAACAATGACATCAATAATTACAACAATAAAAAAACAACAAGGGGAACACAAAAGGAATAAATATTTTTAAAAAGGCCAACAAACATATGAAAAAATACTTAGAGTTATTGATTGTCAGAAAAATGCAAACAAAGACAGTGAGATACCACTTCATTCCTGTGAGAATATCATACATCAGAACCAAAAGCAGCAATAAATACTGGAGAGGTTGTGGGGACAAAGGAACCCTCCTACACTACTGGTGTGAATGCAAATTGGTCCAGCCCCTGTGGAGAGAAGGCTATAAGTGGACTTATCCTATGACCCTGAAATTCCTCTCCTGGGTATATATCCTAAGGAACAAAACACAACCATCCAAAAAAAATTGTGTATACCTATATTCATAGTAGTACACTTTATATAATAGCCAAAACCTGGACCAGATGACCAACAAAAGATAAGTGGCTGAGAAAGTTGTAGTATATATACACAATGGAAACCTACTCAGCTATAAAAAATGGTAGATTTACCTTCTTCACCTCAAGTTGGAAGGAGATTGAAGGAATCATGTTAAGTGAGATAAGTCACAAACAGAAGGATGAGGTGGGATGATCTCACTAATAGATAGAAGCTGAAAAACAAGGTAAGAAGGGAAAACACAAAGCAGAATGGACTGGATTTAGTATATTGCACCAAAGTAAAATACTCTAGAATTGAGGGAAGGGGGCTCAGGTCCTGGAACTTGATGATGGAGGAGGACCTAGTGGGGGTTGAATTATTATGTGGAAAACTGAGAAATTTTATGTATGTACAAACTACAATATATTTTTTAAATTATTTAAAAAATGAGAAATTAACAAAACCATAGGATAAGTGGGATACAACTCCACATAGTTCCCACCACCAGATCTCCATATCCCATCCCCTCCCCTGATAGCTTTCCTATTCTTTATCACTCTGGGGTAAAGAATTCTTTATCCCTCTGGGGAAGAGTGACTTTATGTAAAAGGAAGTGAGGAGATAAAACATTGTGGGACCTAGAATGAACTATAATAAGATGATTCAAAGCAGCCCTAAAAGTCAAACATCAATAAAGTAAATGTTTGGCATACAGCCCCTAACCAGTCATACATTTCCCCTTCTATAAAATTTAAATCATGTTAATCTATGCACACAAAAACAAGTAACAGAAAGGCAGACATATATATGTAGGCTTATGTGTAAGCACACACAACCACCACTCTCAACACCCCACATATGCATACACATACACACACACACACACACACACACACACACACAAACATACTACTTTGTGTTTCTTTTTTGTCAGAATCCAGACTGTAATAATTGTGGATTCTAGAGGAGGTTGGGATAGGCCAAGGTAGCAGATTGTTGAGGCTTTAATTACATATCTTTGAGGTGAAAATTAGTAAAACCACAGACTTGGAACAACATAAAAGTGCATAAAACAGTCTTGTCCTTTCATTATGCAAAGGAATTGCTCATTTGTGGAGTTTGCATTACAGAGTATATAAACCAAAAAAGCTGTGCAGTATAGAATGCTATAAATACCAAACATTTTCTTCTCAATAAGAACCTGCTGAGGGTGTACTAGCCAATGTATTACAACCTTATTCCATTACAAAGGTAGTCCCTTAGTGCCGTTCACCTCCAGAAGTAATGAGAAAATACAAGAGGAAATTTTTCTGGAGAGAATAACTGCCTATTATAAATCTGAGGTGATAGAGGAAAAATCTACCAAAAGAGAGCAATATGAGAAAAAATAATTTAAATATTGTAATTATTACTATATTGGGGGTAAAGCACTTAGAAAAGGCAAATAAGACTTAATCACACCGTCTTATGCTGACAGCATAAGAAATAATACATGGGAAATAAATGCATAGTGATTAAAGATATGGGAAATAAATGTATGGTAAAATAAATACATGGGAAATAAATGCATAGTGATTAAAGATATTTGGGAAATGTCAGATTGAATTTACACCCAATACCAACAACCGCCCTTAATATATATAGTAAACATTAACATGTTAACAACTCTAAGAAGTCTTGAAATAAACAAATGTTTTTAAGTTTGCTTAGCTCTGTTTCTAAAATTTAACTAATTGTGAAATTTTTTGTTTAATTTGCAGAATATCTATTGTTTTCCTGAGGAAAATCTACTTATTAAACCAGATGAATTTCAAAATCATTATAACGAGTAAAATAAGAGTAAGTACTAAATGATTCATTCATATAAGACTATGAAATTCACACTAAAGGGGTTTAAACTTTTATGAGTAAAACTGACAAATGTTACACTTATAAAAACTACTGTATTTTATTGTTGACTGTAAACCATTAATCCCCCCAATAAAGAAAAAAAAGTAGAGAGAGGGCAGGGGTACCAGAAAGTCTTAGGGATGGGTGATAACAATCTTTTTATCTTAATTGTAATGGTGGTTTCATAAGTATATATTAATATTTATGTCAAAATTAAATAAATTATATATTGATAATTACATATGTTTCGTTTATTGCACATAAGTAATATAAAATAATGTTACAAAAATAAAATTTTCCCTGGGAAAATAATTAAATTATGTGCAATCTAATTTGCGCCTAGCTCGCCTTCAATAAATGCTTCTGGTGATCAATGAATTTAGATAATCAAATTTTGAAAACCGGTGAGTGAATTCAGCACTTCATGTACTTATTTCTAGGTTTTATCTTTAATGCTCCTTTGTATATCATGCAAGCAGAGATAACTTTTTCCCATTTATTATTTTCTCATAAATGAATGAAATTGTGAAAGAATTTTATCTGGTTCCTAGAAATGTCAAGAATACTGTCTGTCCATTGATTTTTCTTTGACTAAAAATTTCACCAGAGCTGATGTGATCAAGGGACTAAATTGACAGATCCTTTTTTCATTAATGACTTAAATTATTAACAAGATTGTAAGATAACAGGGTTACAATTCCATACAGTTCCCCCACCAGAGTTCTGCGTCTCATCCCCTCCACTTAAAGTTTCCATATTCTTTATCCCTCTGGGAGTACCTCTGGGAGTAATTCTTGTTGGAATTACTCCCAGAGGGTGGAAGGTCTGGCTTTGGTAATTGCTTCTCCACTGGACATGGGCATGGGCAGGTTTATCAACACCCTAGCCAGTTTCTATCTTTCCTTAATGGGGTAGGGCTCTGGAGAAGTGAGGTTCCAGGACATATTAGTGAGACTATCTGCACATAGAATTCAGGATGAAAACACAGTAACATCTAGACCTTGGTGGCTGAAAGGGGGTAAGATTTAAAACAGAAGAAAGTGTTTAATAAGCAGAAACCCAAAGATAGGAACAGAGCAGATGGAATTAGAAATCTTCACCCCCACACCTATAGACATATAATTTTTGACAAGGGAGGTCAAACTATTAAATAAAGAGAGTCACTTCAACAAATGGTGTTGGGAAATTGGGTGGAACGTGTATAAAAATGAAACTAAACTACTACATATCACTAGAAACAAAAGCAAACCCTGGAGCCAGGTAGTGATGCACCTGGTTAGATGCTCACCTTACAGTGTACAAGGATCCAAGTTAAAGTCCCTGGTGCTCACTTACAGGGAAGAAAGCTTCACAAGTGGTGAAGCAAGGTTGCAGGTGTCTATCTCTCTCCCTTTCTGTCTCCTCTCCCCCTCTCAATTTTTCTCTGTCTGTATTCAATAATAAATAAATAAACACATTTTTAAAAGCAAACTCCAGATGAATCAAGGACCCAGATATTATATCAGGAACTATTAAATACTTAGGGGAAATATTGGTGGAACTCTTTTCCATCTAAATTTCATAGACATCTTTAATTGTACAGATCCAACTGCAAGGAAAACTAAAACAATGGGTCTACATCAAATTTAATAGCTTCTGTGGAGGCATTGGTGGTATAGTGGTGAACATAGCTGCCTTCCAAATTTAATAGCTTCTGTACAACAAAAGAAACCACAACCCAAACAAAGAGCCGAAACAAGGAGACTCCTGACAGAATGGGAGAATATCTTTACATGCCATACACCAGACAAGAAGCTAATAACCAAAATATATAAAGAGCTCACCAAACTTAGAAACAAACAAAAAAATCCTCATTTTTGAATGAGGATATGAACAGAATATGAACCACAGAAGACATACATAAAGGCCAACAAACATATGAAAAAATGTTCCAAGTGATTGTCAGAGAAATGCAAATAAAGACAATAATGAGATTCCAATTCACTCCTATGAGAACATCATACATCAGAACCAATAGAAGCAACAAATGCTGGAGAGGTTGTGGGGACAAAGGAACCCTCCTGCACTGCTAGTTTGAATATAAATTGGTCCAACCTCTGTGAAGAGCAGTCTGGAGAACTCCCATAAAGCTAGAAATGGACCTACCCTATACCTTGTAATTTCCCTCCTGGGGATATATCCTAAAGGAACCAAACACAACCATCCAAAAAGACTGGTGTATACCTATGTTCATAGCAGCCCATTCATTTGTGATAGCCAAAATCTAGAAACAACCAAGGTATCCAATAACAGATGAATAGCTAAGGAAATTATGGTATGTATACACAATGGAATTCTACTGAGTTATTAAGTATAACAAATCTACCTTCTTTGCACCTCCTGGATGAAGTTTGAAGGAATTATGGTAAGTAAGATAAGTCAAAGAGAGAGAGATGAATGTGGGATAATCCCACTCATAAGCAGAAGTTGAGAAAGAAGAACAGAAAGGGAAACACAAAATGGAATTTGGACTGAGTCTGGAGTTTGGGGTCAGGAGGGTAGATTTTCAGTTCCTCTGTATGGGGCTTACAATAGGGACACAGATCTTTGGTGGTGGGAATGGTGTTAATCTATATTCCTGTTAATTTATAGTCTTATAAATCACTATTTATTCAATATGATAGCTGGAAATAGACTGAATGCCTCCAGTTCTTTAAATGCATAGACTTTGTTTCTGAGTATATATTCATTTAGTCTAAGCACTTTAAAATTTGTAAACCGAATTAATGTGGACACTGAACTTATATTGTTAGAGCAGTTCTAATAGTATTTTTTTGAAATATTAAACAAATATTAAACAAGCCCACCACACATTTTACTAGGAACTGTATCCAGCGAAACCCTGAAATACCAACCCTCCAGCTCCAATAATCTGGTCACAACTTTCATACCAAGATAGATTTCAAATGGTACATTCCCTAACAAAGTTATAGGCTCCAGGCTCTGGACATAGATTAGGGCCCAAAGGATAAGGTACATGTGCATAAGTTAGGAGAAAATATATACCTCAAAGTAAAAGTGCTCAGTTTTTTGCTATGAGTTAGACTTAATAAGTTCAGCAAGCATATAGGAAGACCTCAAGAAAACATCATAAAATGTCTAATCAAATATTTACTACTTAGGTCAAGCAACCCTTCCTTCTCTCTTACCTGTTACTTCACTTCTCAAAATTACTTTAAGTCTAACTTGGCAAGAGAAAGTAAGAAGTACAAAATCTGGATAAGCACAAGAGACTGGCATTCTTTAACAATGGGCACCCCACCATCCGGGACTCTAGTCAGGGAATCCTTGTATTCCCACATTGATATGATGGGCCTAGTCCTCTAATAAATCCCTCTCTCCACTATCACTTTTCAAGTCCATCAAGAACATCATCACAAGCTCTCTTGTGGGTCAGAGAGACCTTGTCTTCATTGTAGAGAAGAGACTGCCTCACTCTCCAAAGTGGAGCTGGACCAGACCACTTTGTCACTCAAGGAAACTGGTTCTGAAGTGAATGCAGTCTAACATGTTCCTATCTGTGGTAATGAACTGTGAGCTGAGACTGATAAGGACTCAGAGTTTACACAGGCTTCTGTGCTAAATATGGATAGATTTGGGGCCTAGACTCAGATTGATGGGGTTTACAGTTAATGGTATTTATATATTTTTCTCATATTTGGGAGCTACTCTCTGCCCTAGGCCAACTTTCTGGCCCTATTCTCAACTCTGACACCATCTTCACAGACAATACTTTTAGTCCACCTGTATGTTAACTATTGAGTTCATGCAAAAATTACTACAGTGACTGGTCACATTAAACACATCTAAAATAGACTTCCTAACTTCTTTCCACATGAATTACTCTAGTTTTATTTGTTCTATTCCTTCCTTTGGGTTCTTGTATATTAAATAATTAGACTTTCTTTATACCTTACACCATTTGGTTTGTAGCAGGTGAATGAGTTAAGTGTTGAGAGGTTTCAGCCCTCTGTGAACCTGGGAGACTGACAAGGGGGAACTAAATCAGGAAAGTGTTTCCCTCCAAGCTCTATCCCCGAAAGGGAGAGACTGACAAATGGAATGTCTTTTCAGAACTCCATCTCAAGGATGGGGGAGTTCCCCTATGTTCTACCATGCTTTCACATAATCCCACACCTTCCACCTTCTGTCCCCCAACAAGAATTTTGGTCCAGGTTGTCCAGGAGGTGGCACAGTGGTAAAGCTTTAGACTCTCAAGCATGAAGTTCTGAGTTCAATCCCCGGCAGCACATGTGCCAGAGTGATGTCTGGTTCTTTCTCTCTCCTCCTATCTTTCTCATAAATAAATAAAATCTTAAAAAAAAAAAAGAATTTTGGCCCATCCACTAGCACTGGTCGCTTCCATAATGAACAGTATCTTGTGGGCCCTCTCAGGACCTTGACTCTACCATAAAGCAATGACGGTAAGGGTAACCCTAGTCTCTGAAGGGAGGATGAAGGTATTCTACCCTGCCACTTGAAAAAAACTGGTCCTTAAATGAATGCAGCCTTCAATGTTCCTCAGATGTGACCATGAGCTATAAGCTCAGACCAATAGAGATTTAGAGGTTACACAGTCTCTGGCACTAAATATAGATATGCATTTACATCTAGGCTCTGGAGCAGGTGGATGGCAATAAATAGCTAATGTTAGCTACAATTTTTTTAAATAAGAATGAGAGCTATTCCCTTCCCTGATCCAACTTTCTAGTTCCTTTCTCCACTCTGACACCATTCTCTCAGACAATGTCCTCATCAAGCCTCATGCTGTCAAACTCAGGCAAAACTACTACTGTATGCCCCCAAGAACATGCCTAAAATGATTCTCCTATCTTTCTCCTACACTAAAGTTCCCAAGCTCATCTGCTCTGATCCTGCTTTCTGGTTCCTGTTCACTAACCATCTTGTCCCAACTTAGATCATACCACCTTCCAGTCACCAAGTTATAGACGCTACCATGACTCCATCCCGACTTCTTTGGGCAGATGACCTCACCAATGTGTCCCGCACCCTCACACCTCCAGAGCTCTGTTCCAGTAGGGAAATACAGAAACAGGTTGGGGGTATGGAATGACCTGTCAACACCTATGCTTAGCGGAGAAGCAGCTATAGAAGCCAGAACTCCTACCTTCTGCTCCTCACAAACAACCTTGATCCATACTTCCAGCAGGAGAGAAGTGATAGGATGATTATAAGAGGACTCTGCACTCCAGCTCCATCATCATCCAGAGAGAGAGAAAGAAAAAGAGAGGGACATATGGAGATAGTTATGATGTTATGAATGGCTTAGAGGGAAATAGAGGAGTGAATCAGAAAAAGAAAGGGCAACTATATATAAATGTGGACAGATAGTTATAGAGAAGACAGTTGAACCATGTCTAAAACTTAAGGGGAACAGTGGTGGATTGCAGTGAGGAGAGTCAAGAATCAGAACTCCCATGGTGAGAACAGTATGGATTCAAATCCCTGTCAACAGGTAATTCTGTAATATAAAAAATTAAAAATAAATACATCCCAGTGATGGCCTATGAAATAATACTCTGACATCCAGGGCCTTGATCCATTTGGAGTTGATTTTTATTTCTGGTGAGATAAAGTGGTTCAAATTTCATTCTTCTGCATGTTTCAACCCAGTTTTCCCAGCACCATTTATTGAAGAGAGCCTCCTTCTTCCATTTAATACTTTGGGCCCTGTTATGAAAGATTAGATGCCCATACATGTGGAGGTTTAGATCTGGACTTTCAATTCTGTTCCACTGGTCTGTGTGCCTATTTTTGTTCCAGTACCAGGCTGTTTTGATGATGATGGCTTTGTAATATAGTTTGAGATCTGGGAGTGTGATAACTCCATTTCTGTTTCTTTTCCTCAAGATGGTTTTGGTAATTCTAGGTGTTTTCTGGTTCCAGATAAATGATTGTAGTTTTTGTTCTATTCTCTTAAAGAATCTTTGTGGAACTTTGATGGGTATCGCATTAGATATGTATATGGCTCTGGGGAGAATATTCATTTTGATGATATTTATTCTTCTGATCCATGAGCATGGGATGTCCTTCCCTTTCTTGGTATCAGTTTCTATTTCCTTGAATAGTGACTCCTAGTTTTCAGTATACAAGTCTTTCACTTCTTTGGTCAGCTTTATTCTTAGGTATTTTATTGATTTTGTTGCAGTAAGGTGGTTTCTAACGCAGCAATATATGTCCAAGGAGCATCTATTTAATTCTAAGACCAGGATGGGAAAATGGGACACTTTTTATGTTGAACTAGGCTTCTAATAATAATAGATAGGCTTTAGAGGCATTAAATTTCCACAATAACAGTTAATATACTGTCAGAGTTTACTATGTGCTAACCTCAATTCTCAGAACTTAAACATACATTAACTTGTTCAATCCTTCCAACAAGTGGCTATATGTGTAAATCTAAGGCCTATGACTTTAGTACCAGGTTGTATTAATTAAAAAGAGAAAATGTCACTTGAAATTTCCTTCTACCTACCACTGAATATTTTTGAATAATACCTGTGGATTCTGAAAATTTCCACACAATCTGAGAATAGGGTAACCATAAAAAAAGTCAACAACTAGGTAATTAGTCGGGAACCTCCCAAAGTCAAATTCTTAGATGGGTCTGAAGATTGAGACAAAGATGGTCAATTATGCCCATTCCAACTGATTGCTATGGTTTCTGATCAAGGATAGTCAACAAATGTGCATAGACTGTTTTGTTGGTAGTGATGTGGAACAATTCTGATAGACACAGTGGTGCTTTGGGACAACAAGTGTCAAAAAGGATGATTTTAAGGGCTGCTGGTTGGATCCCAGGGACACTAGATCATCACTCATTACGTGCTGTGGTTCGGTGTGCAGTAATTAAACATTATGCAATAGTATCAATTACAGCTGAGGAAAAGGTTGAGAAGATGCACTGACTTTCAGAGAGGGACTTCAAAAGGAGGAGCAGACTGTCTTTTCCTGGACTTTTGGCAACAGCAAGTGTTTAGGGATGTCATGGGAGTTGGAATTTCCTTTGCCTTTGCCTCTCCCTTTGTAATGAGAGATCACATTTGAGAAAAGACATATGTGAAGGCTGGCACTGGAGAAGATTTATTTTGAGGGTATATACACTAGGTTGTTGAATCATCTGGTTAAAAGAGTCTGAACATACTATTACTGATATCTTCTTTGCTTGCTGAGAGAACAGAGGTCTCCTTTCATTTAGGATACTAAAACAACTGCAGGACATTGGACTTGAGATCTGTGACACACATATAATGACTCCACCACTGCCTTGCTGTGTGACTTTGAGGAAGTCCTTTAAACTCACTGTGTCTTCATTTCTCAGGTAAGAATATCAAGACAGGTTTGCTCTTTCTCACAGGTTATTATGAGGCTTCTAATAGGACAATCTGCACAAGCACATTTTGAAAAGTTCCAGTTTGGTGGAAAGTACTGAAGACTAATCATCAAATAGAGCTTCTCAGCTACAAATTAAGCAACTGTAAGAAAATCATCATAAAATTCTAGTAATGCACTATAGTCCTAGATCATAGTGTATTTTCTAAACATGACCAAAGCAATTACTCCAAGACTGCAGAAAAATGTTCTATGTTTTCCCACAGAGTCAGAAATCCCACTGTCTAGGACTATTTATGGCTCTCTGGTAAATCCCTGCATCCCCAGATGGTAAGTGCCTGCCTTCCCTAGGAAGGAATATGATGGCAGCAGCAGAGATCTCAACAGTTAAAACATACTGAGCAAGAATATTTCAATGTCACTTAGAACCATTTCCAGCAGGTTGAATGTGAGTAAATACATGAGATATTTAGTCAGAATGATCATGTAAGTACTACTACATATGAATTTTTTTTCAAGCAACATTTAAAGGTAATCTGAGGCACTTTCCTTAATGTTCTAAGATGAAGTTTGCTCTTCTCCAGTTTATCCATTCCATATGTTCCTTCCACTTCCTGACTTTCAGGAATTCATCAGTGGATCACCCTTGCTATCTCTGCATAGTTATGTATTAACTTCTTTTTTATTGCATTTTTATAATTTCACTGGGGTTTTAGAAGCCAGAGAGGGAAATATGTGAACTCATATTTGAGCCAGAAGCTCTTAATTTCTTGTAGCAAAAGGAAGTCTCCACCTGTTCTACTTCTGGAAAGCCAAATGGAAGGCATTCTTTGGCTTACTTTTACAGTGTTGTGTCAGGTCACTTACATAATCGACCATCAGCAGACTCTGAATTCCAGCATCTATGCAAGATTCCATCTCAATACTTATAACCTATAAAAGGATCACAAGTATGACTGCAGTAGCCAGGTCTGTTGAGAATCCCTCATCATGAGATAATTCTTAACAGTGTTATGTCCACTTTTTCTGTTTGAATATAGAAAAGCATGTATGTTATGTCCAGGTGTGTGACCTTATATCCAAGACACAGCACAACATGAAAGTCAAGAAATTTATCTCTAAAGTTCTTCGTTGGTATGATATTGTACCAACTCCCTACCTTCCTGTGTCTCCACATCTTCAGTTGTATAATGGAGGCAGTAATAACACTTCACATAACTACTCTCAACATTATATGGAACAGTGCCTATGGAGCGTTCAGAAGAATGTCTACTGGACATAGTGGTACACTCAATGTTATTTTAGGATATAAATGAAAGCATCTTATGAGCTAAATAAATGAATGTGCCCCCTGAAATAGTTCCCAATGTGATAGATATTTGGTAAGGGGTCGGTCTTTGGAAGATAATTTTATTTAGATAAGATTACGAGGGTGCCGTCTCCTCTCTCTCTCTCTCCCTCTCTCCACACTAATCTATAAAAGCATGGTGAAAGGGTAACAATCAATAAGAAACCCTCACTAATCAAGAACAGAATCTTTCAGAAATAATCTTGGACTTCTCAACTTCTATAACTTCCCAACTGTGAAAAATTAAAGCCTATTGTCACCCAATCTATGGTATTTTGTTATAGCAACACAAACTGTCTAATACAGGAGGATTAGAAGAGTTCCTCTGAGAAACAGAACCAGTTAAATAGGATCTGTGTGTACTAAAGAATAGCTTTACACACCTGTGGGAACTTAAAAGTGCAAATTATGAAGGCTAATTGGAGGATTGGAGGCCTAAGGAAGAGTTACATAGTTTGAATCTACAACATATCTGTAAGCAAAATGCCATCTTCTTCAGGAGACTTCTTACATTTTGTTGTTGTTGTTGTTACTGTTGTTATTGTTACTGTATCTTTACAGCTCCAGACTGACTTCCAGGTAGAGAATATGGGAGAGACATCACAGAACTGAGCTTCATCCAGTGTATTGGGTGATGGGTTTGAACCTGACAGAACTCATGAAAAAACAGGCACACTATTCAAGTAAGCTATTTTTCCAATCCTCTCAGAAAACTTCATACAGCCAGAGGGTCCATGATAATATAAAGGATATTGCTTTACTCGAGATCTGTTTATCTGAGTATTAATTTCATCTAAAAATGACTTTCTCAGTAACATCTATACTGGATTTTGCCAGATACCTGACTATCATGGCCTCACCAGGTTGATACATGCTGACTATAGGAGTAAACTTCACAAGGTGGCCAGTGTATAGATTCACATGCACATACCCAGGTGCACTTCCTAAGTGGCAGACTCAACATACACCATATACTTATAATGTCACGAAGCCCAAATCTATCTCTTGAGCTGGGGGCTGTCTCTGATGAAGGTAATGGCAGTAGGTTGTGCAGACCCATGCAATTAACACACTTGAAGCAGCAGCTGTCACAGGAGCCAGATGGTAAGTGGCTTAAAAATTAGTTTGGGGTGTGAATGCAGACTTGGGACCCTGCACCCTTTAGGATTCCACCATCCTAATAATTATAATCATGCTTTCCACTTGGTGATTTACCTACATATAATCTGTGCAACCACAGAGCAAAAATGGGACACAGGAGAAGACTGGAGGAGATTTTTATGCCCATTTCATAAAAGCAGATCTACTCTCTTCCCAGATCCAGCTTTCTGGTCCTTTTTCCAGCCATGACATCATCTACCCAGACAATAACTAGGATCCACCTGCATATCATATTTCAGGGTCATGGAAAAAAAACCTAATATAGCCACAGACCCTTTGGAATATAACTAAAATATGCCTACTAGCTATCTACAGAATGGAGATCCTCCCCCAACTCTTCATCTGCACTACTCCAGCCTTTAGGTTCATGATTAGTCAACAACTTGTTTGGCTTTATATGTTAACTCTCTTTTCAGCCACCAGTTTCCAGATGTTAGCGTGATGCCAACCAGATTTTCCTGGACAGATGACCCCACCAATGGGTCCTGGAGCTCCACTTCCCCAGAACTCCGACAGGCTGGGAGTATGGATCGACCTGTCAACGCCCATGTTCAGCGAGGAAGCAAGTACAGAAGCCAGACCTTCCACCTTTTGCATCCCACAGTTACCTTGGGTCAATACTCCCAGAGGTTTAAAGAATAGGAAAGCTATCAGGAGAAGGGATGGGATACGGTGTTCTGGTGGTGGGAATTGTGTGGAGTTATACGCCTCTTATCTTATGGTTGTGTCAGTGTTTCCTTTTTATAAATAGTTTTTAAAAAGGAAAATATAGACATGATAAAAAGGACATTTCCAATGCTTCAAAGTATCCTTCAGGTCCACAAATGGGGTCAGCTTGTGATATTGTTGAGAAGAGAACAAAGGAATGATAAAGCAGTGAGGGTGCAAGTTAGTCAGTTCGCCATCTGAGTGTTCATTTACATACAAATAATACAATAAGCCTTAGGCTCCTAAGGATAAAGCAAGTTAACATCCACTATAGCCTATATTCTATCTGTTATTTAAGCATTCAGTAAATAATTGTTGAACTGAAGTAATTTAAGTTTGTAATAGATTACTAGGGTTATATTAATAGTCATAACACATAATCACATATTTGTTGCATTAAACAACAACAATATTTTCCCCCCTCACAATTCTGGAGACTGGTTTGTAAATGGCCATCTTCTCCCTATATCTTCACTTGATCACTCCTCTATATATGTTTGTCACCTCTTCTTATAAAGCCAATAGTGACCTCATTCTGATTTAATTACCTAATGATCCATCTCGAAATGTATCACATTCTAATTCAGATGCATCTGAAGTGTGTGTATGTGTGTGTGTGTGTGTGTTATGGAATCATAAATTAGTCCTAATCAGAGATCTTTTTAGAATATGATGTTTGATTTCTCAGTGGTAAATCAGGAATTTTGTCTAGACTTTCCTCCTATAAAAAAGTTTCTAGTGAATATGTTAAATTAACCACTACAAAAAAATTAATGGGCAAAGTCCTTAGTAGATATCACAACAAAAATTATTCAAATAACCACTGACATACAAAAATATTTTCTAGGGTGAGGGAGATAGCATAATGGTTATGCAAAAAGACTCTCATTTATGAGGATTTAAGGTCCCAGTTTCAATCCCCCATCCCATCATAAAGCACAGCTGTGCAGTGCTCTGGGTAAAAAAATATGTTCTATGTAATATGTCATTGCAGTACCTAATATTGATTAAGATATGTAAAAATGAAAATATTCATATATTGCTAGTGGTGCTGTAGTCAAACAATGTGTTCATTTAACTGATGTGCACAGAAATAAATAATATTATAGGATGTATGTTTGGAAAGAATACACATTTTTTATTATGATATTAACCAAGGAGACAAGAGGGTACCCTCAGATCTATTTATTTGATTCTTTGTCTCAGAAAGTATAAGGAGAGTGAAGACTGTGGAAAGAGGTCAGGAATGCAGAGATTTCAGCTTGGCAACATCTATTAGGTTCATCCCACTTCATGACAAAAGAGAGCCCTTGAAGTCATCTGTCATTTCACTGGTTGGTTAGTGATATTTCCATAGGATGAGGATTTTTATGTAAACAAGATAAAGACTAGATAAAGACAAGATGAAAATGGTAGTGCTTTCCACATACATTTTTTTCCTGAAACATAACTTACAACTCACTTTTTATCTTTATGATTTTACTGAGATCTGAAAATTTTTAGAGTTAAGCAATGAGGAGGACTAGGGGAAAAATTCTATTCACTGGTATTTTTTTTTCCTTCAAACTTTTTATTTCTTTTTTTTTATTTTTAAATTTTTTATTTAAGAAAGGATTAGTGAACAAAAGCATAATAACACCTGGTTCAAGCCCCCGGTTCTCCACCTGCAGGGGAGTCGCTTCATAAGCTGGTGAAGCAGGTCTGCAGTTGTCGATCTTTCTTTCTCCCTCTTTGTCTCCCCTCCGCTCTCTATTTCTCTCTGTCCTATCCAATTACAGCAACAACAACAATAATAATAACCATAACAATGATAAAACAACGAAGGGAACAAAAAAGGGAAAAAATTGTCTCCAGGAGCACTGGATTCATGGTTCAGGCACCATCCCTGGAAATAACCCTGGAGGCAAAAAAAAAAAGGCATGAATAACAGATTAAGTCTGTTTTGAAAACAAATTTAGGAGCAATTGTAGAAAAGAATAGAATCCCTGGAAAAGATTAGTTCCCATTTGGTAGGAGACCAAGGCAGCTCAACATCTTCCAAAACAAAAGGAGCAAAGATAACACTGATCCTTTATTTGTATAGTTTTATTGGGGAAATTAATGGTTTACAGTTGATAGTAAATACAGTATTTAGCACACATGTAAAATTTTTCAGTTTTCTGCATCAAACTCTAATCCCCACGTAGGTCCTCCTCCACTATCATGCACCAGGACCTGAACACCTATCCCCACCCCACCTCTGAAGTCCTTTAGTTTGTTGTAAACCACCAAATCCAGTCTTTTCCTTTCTGTTCATATTTCTCAACTTTTGTCCATGAGAAAGATTATCTCATATTCATCATACTCTTTCTGGCTTACCTCTTGATTCCCTTAAGCTCCACTCAAGATGAGGTGAAGATGAATTCACCATTTATTTTTAAATTTTTATTTATAAAAAGGAAACATTGAAAAAAACCATAAGATAAGAGAGGTACAACTCCACACAATTCCCACCACCAGAATTCTTTATCACATCCCCTCCCTTGATAGCTTTCCTATTCTTTATCCCTCTGGGAGTATGGGCCCAGGGTCATTATGGGGTGCAGAAGGCTGCTTTAATTGCTTCCCAGATGAACATGGCTACTCAATCCATATTCCATTGGGGTTGGGCTTTGGGGAAGCAGGGCTCCAGGACACATTGGTGGGGTCATCTGCCCAGGGAAGTCCAGTTGGTATCATCTTAGCATCTGGAACCTGGTGGCTGAAAAAAGAGTCAACACATAAAGCCAAACAAATGTTTGACTAATCATGAATCTAAAGGCTGGAATGGTTCAGATAATGAGTCTGAGGGAGTCTCCATTTTGTAGATAGTTAATAGGCCTATTTTAGTTATATTCCAAAGGACCCATGCCTATACTAATTTTTTTGTTTTGTCTTGTTTTTTTGTTTTGTTTTTGAGCCTGACATCTGATATGTAGGTGGATCCAAGTTATTGTCTGGGGAGATGATGCCATGACTGGAAAAAAGACTAGAAAGCTGGATCAGGGAAGAGAGTAGCTCCCAAATATGGGAAAGGTGTATAAATATTGTTTACTGTAAATCCCATCACAACATACTCTGAGTTCCACCTGAGGAAGATGGGTCCTGAAATTGAGGCAGTTTGGTATTTTCCTACTCATGACCACAGAATGTGAGCTCAGAGATATAGGGATGCAGAGGTCACATAGGCTCCTAAGATGAATTTACTATTTTTGATGTATGAATAATATTCCAATGTAAATATATACTACAACTTACTCAGCAATTCATTAGTTGTTGGACACCTGGGTTGCTTCCAAGTTTTATATATTAAAATTTGTGCTGCTATAAACATAGGTATACAAAAATCTTTTTGGTTGGGTGTGTTTGGTTTCTTAGGATATATCCCCAAGAGAAGAGCTGGAGGGTCATAGGGTGTATCTATTTCTAGCCTTCTGAGAGTTCTTCAGACTGCACTCCACAGGAGTTCAACCAACTTACATTCCCACAAGCAGTGCAGGAGGGTTTCTTTGTCCCTAACCTCCCCATCATTTGTTGTTGCTGTTGTTTCTGATGTATGGCAGTCTCACAGAAGTAAAGTGGAATCTCACTGTTGTCTTTACTTGCATTTCTCTAACAATCAATGATTTGGAGTATTTTTCCATGTTTTCCTTTTAAGTACATTCTTTTAAAACTTTTATTAGCAGTTTAATAATGGTTAACAAGACTGTAAGATAACAAGTGTATAATTCCACAGCTCCCAACATCAGCATTCCATGCCCCATCCCCTCTATTGGAAGTTTCCCTGTTCTTTATCCTTCTCTGATAGTATGGATAAAATTTTCTTATGGGGTGCAGAAGGTGGAAGGTCTGCCTTCTATGATTGCTCTCCACTGAACATAGACATTGGGAGGTTAATCTATACCCACAGCCTGTTTCTATTTTTCCCTGGTGGGCTCTGGACAGATGTGGTTCTGGGACACATTGGTGAGGTTGTCTGTCCAGGGAGGTCAGCATGGCATTATGACAGCATCTGTGACTCGGTGGCTAAAAGAGGATAAGCTACAAGCAGGACAAATTGTTTAATAAACAATTGTTTATTTTCAAACTGTTTAAAGCACCCAAAGATGGGAATAGGGCAAATTAAACTAGGAGTCTTCATGTGGGAGGAAGCTGGGAAATCTCTTTTAGGTATGTTCCATGTAGCCTATGACTTTAGAAATTTTTACCTGAGCCTGATAGCTAGCATGTAGGTGGACTAAAAGTATTGTCTGGAAAGATAATGTCAGAGTTGAAAATAGTACTAGAAAGTTGGATTAGGGCAGAGAGTAGCTCCTAAATATGAGAAGAGTATATAAATACCAGTTAACTGTTAACCCCACTGATCTGACGTAAGGCCCATGTCTATTCATTTAGTTCAAGAGCCTATGTAAACTCTGAGTACCTGTCAGTCAGTCTAGGCCTACAGTCCATGGTCATGGCTAGGAACATTCTAGACTGCACTCATTTCAGGACCAATCTTCCTCAAGTGTCATAGGAGTTTGACCCAGTCTCCCTTTGGAGAGTGGGACAGTCCCTACAATTGCTGCTCTACAGTGAAGGCAACATCCTAGAGAGGCCCACAAGAGGGCTTATGATGATGTTCCTGATGAAAGTGACCAGTGTTGGTGAAGAGAGGGATCTGTTAGAGGTCATCCCATTAAATCAATGTGGCAATCCAAGGATTCCCTAACTAGAGGCCCCAGATGATGGGGTGTCTTGGAACTGACCAAAAAGGCCATTGTTAAAGTGTGCCAGTCTCTTGCCCTTACCCAGTTTTTTTATCCTTATTTTATCTGATAAGATTAGATGTAAAGTGATTGAAGGAAGTGAAGTGGGGGTAGGAGAAGAGGATTTCTAGGCCTAGGCCTAAGTAGTAAATATTTGACTAAACACTTTATGGTCTTTTTTTTTTGCCTTAAAAATGTTCTTTATTTGTGTAGTCTAGGAGGTGTCTAAATATCAGCTTGTAATTGCCTAGGTTTGAGTCCTGGTTATCTCCTTAATAATGATGAACCTCAGGTACATCATTTAGCATCTTTAGGGCCCAGGTATCTCATATGTAAAGTGGTACCATTATTAGTATTTTATCATAAAATATTTTACAGAATGCATGGAATTGTCCCCATTCAGTTCAACATATGATTTTATCAATTCAGATCTTAAAATCTACAAACTCTGTGAGAGAGATCACTGACCCTAGGTTGAAGTATCAATTGTAACATGGAGACTAAATCAAATCCTTCAGACTCCTAGGTAGAAAAAGCCTCTGCACTTTGTAATGCTTTAGAAGCCCTAAGCATGCTCTATGAAAATGTAAATGTGCCCTAGGAGACATAATTTCAAATTACTAGTGCTGTAATGTTGGTACTTGTTGTATGCTTTACATTGGTTTGTTCTAGCTCTCCTCCTGCCAAGAAAATTGGTTCAGTCCTGCTAGTTTCGCGGGCCCGCTTGTCCCCACCCCAAGGAACCCCGAGAGAGTTCCAGAGTTCCAGAGTTCCAGAGTTGTTGGCGCCACTGCGGGGAAAGGAGGCAGCAAAGTTCTGTTTGGTGATTAGTTTGGTTTAGTTTATGAATCATTGTTCCTGAATAAAGAAATGCAGCTTCCCTGCCCAGCCGTGTTTCCTCGAGTCTCTGTCTACTGCCGCAACACTAGTCTGGCCTGCTGGAGCTCCAAATTTTAACAACAGGTACTATGAATTGGCTTAACATCTTTTAAAAAAATAGTTAAAGTCAATCTAGTTAGAAAGAAAATAAAGATGAGTAGGAGGTCAGGTCAGACTTTTTACCTGTGATTTTGGCAACCTCCTCAAACTACAAATGGCCTGGAGGATTGAGGGGATATTGCAAAGAATCTAGCCTGAAATGTATATCCTAGGATCAGAGTAAAACGATGAGAAGTACCGGACTCAAACTTCAATGAGAGAAACTACTAACAGTCCATAATGCAAACATGCACTGTAAAGGAGGACCCACAGGTGACAGTGCTCAAGCAGAAGTAGAAAAAGACCATTATAAAAGTGCCAGCATCTGTTCAGGCAGAACACATGAACTTCTCACTCAATCACTTACCCCTCCATCAATCATATATCCTGAGTACCTGTTCTTCCCAGGTGTGAATGACAATCCCAGATCTCAGGGAAGAAATATTCTTCCATTTCCTAGAGCTGGTGACAGTCCATGGACTCTTGATGGTAGAAAGAATGCTTCCAAGTCTTAGCCTCCAGAATCAGCACATCAACCAAATAACAGAAAACAGACTGCTCATTATTTCCTTTATTTACTTCTTAGAGAGAAAATAAACACAATAAGTGTTCTCTTTTTAGATAAAATTTCGTCTGGTTCTCTGAGTTCCTTTGCTAAGACCAGTAAACTAGAGAGAATATATATATATATATTCTGTCATAAAACAGGATGCTATCTCTTCATTCTTTAAGCCACATGTTCAAGGATATATTGTGGATTTAAATAATATTTCACTTGATCATCCAGAACTGTATGAAAACTGAAGATTAGAGAGCATATATTAACCTCTCAAGACCAATTCAAGGGACAGAACTGAAAGTTTAAGCCAGTATAAGCTGGTCACAAATCCCAGCCTCTTCTCACTCATGATCCAACTTCACATCTCTCCAGGACTGACAAGCTGGCCATATCCCAACCCCAATCCCAACACTGACTTGTAAGACAAATTCTTATCATCTCAGTGAATATAGACTATTCTCAATAAATGTCCTCACCCATCTTCGAAAAACTAACAAAATATCTAGAATTCACATCAAATAGTCTCTATTGTTTCAGAAAATTTATCACACCAAAAATCACATGAAGTTGTGATACTTTTAAACTAATCCATATTTAAGTTATCACAAAAGTATCAGCACACATTTGAAAATCAGTTTCACAAAAAAAGAAAAAATGTATTCACTCACTAAAAGATATCCTGTGCCCATGAATTAGAAATTTGCTAGAAATAATTCACTTTGATGTTCCTGGGGATTTGGAATGATTATACTGTATTCCCTCTCATCATCTCTCCCACATGCTAAACCAACAGAATAATCTGATCGTTGAAAAGTACCTTTTGTTTTTATCATTATTCTTTGTTTTCTACAAGTAAAACTTTCACCTCTCATCATAGTACAATCCTGGTCTGGTCCTCATAATCAGAGACTGGAGGAGCTCACAGAAGGCCCCAACTTCTCTTGTTCAAAAACTGCCCAATGAATAAAAGACAGTTTCTTTAAAATGTAGTTAGGAGACCTAGACAGCCATGTGTAGAAAAATGAAACTAGACCACCAATTAGCAACATACACCAAAATAAGCTCAAAATGGATAAAAAAATCCAGCTAGTAGACCTAAAAGTATAATATAAACAAAAAAAACATATAGTGAAAAACTTCATGGTGTAGGGTGGTATCACAACATGTTAAGCACACTTGGCACAAAGCATAAGGACCCATGTAAGGATCCCCGTTTGAGCCCCGGCTCCCCAACTGC